>NW_024081085.1:956915-1215440 GCF_003009895.1 Hyaena hyaena | reverse complement strand
CCCCCCCCCCCCCCCTGGTAACTATGAATTTGTTCTCTACAGTTAAGGGTCTATTTCTTGGTTTGCCTCCCTCTTTCTCTACCCCCCTTTGTTTGTTTTGTTTCCTAAATCCCACATATGAGTGAAATTATATGGTATTGTCTTTCTCTGACTGACTTATTTCATTTAGTATAATATTCTCTAGGTCCATCCATGTCATTGCCAATGACAAGATTTCAATTCTGTTTTATGGTTGAGTAACATTCCATTGTATGTATATGTATATATGAAAGTTCCCTTCTATTCCAGGAATGAGTGTTGAATTTTGTCAAATGTTTTTCTGCTTCCATTAAGTTGACCATATAATTTCCTACTTTATTCTGTTAGGGTGGTGAATTGACTGATTTCAAATGTTAAACCAGCTTGAATTAATATATTATTATTCTTTTGATATAGGTCAATATATTGTTATACTTCTGATATATTGCTCTATTTGATTTACTAATATTGTGTGTGTACTTATATATTGTAAGGTTGATTTCATAATATTTTGTTAAGGATTTTTTCATGTTTGTTTGTGAAGAATATTGGTTTGTAGTTTTGTTTCCTGTGTTGTGCTTTTTAGGTTTTTGTATCAGGGTAAAGTTGCACATGTAAATAGGTTAGGTAATATTCTCTGCTCCTCTACTTTTAGTAAAGAATTGCTGTAATTTCTTCTTAATTGTTTAATATAATTCCTCAGTAAAGCCATCTGCTCCTAGAGTTATCTTTTGGGGAAGACTTTTAATTATAAAATCAATTTCTATAATACATATAATTTCTTAATACATATAATATATTAAGGTTTTCTATACCTTCTATACCTGTTTTTCTATGAATTTTTGTTCCATTTGTTATAATCTAATGTTAGTGTCAAAGCTATTAACAAAGTTGTTTATGATATCCTTCTATTATTTTTTAATTTCTGTATTATGAGTAATGAGGTCCCCTACTTTCATTCAAACTAGCAATAGCTAATTTGTGAGTTCTCTCTGCATATACATTATTCTTGGGAGAGTTTCTCTAACTCATTCACTTTTTCAAGGAAATAACTTTAACTTTCAGATTTTCTCTATTTTTTGGAGAGGAGGACTGTTTTCCAATTTATTGGCTGCCAATCTGAATTTTATTTCCTTTCTTATATCTAGTCTGAGTTTAACTTGTTCCCTCTCTTCTCCATCTTTATAGGTTTAAGTTTCAACTATTTTTCTAATACATACATTTTTGTAGCTAAAATTTTTCTCCAAGCATTGTTTAAATCTTTTTTGTTTTTTTAATTTTTTTTTAGAGAGAGCAAGTGTGGGTAGGGGAGAGGGGCACAGGGAGGGAGGGAGGGAGACAGAGACAGAGAGAGAGAGAGAGAGAGAGAGACAATCCCAAGCAGGCTCCATGCTCAGTGTACGGCCCAACATGAGGCTTGATCCCATGACCCTGGGATCATGACCTGAAATGAAATCAAGACTTGAATGCTCAACTGATTGAGCCACACAGGCACCCCCTCCAAGAATTGTTTTAAATGGATGTTAAAATTGTGATTTATTGTGGTTTTATTATCTTTAAGTTGAAACAGTTTTCACATATTCCTATGATTCCTTCTTTGACACATGGTAACTTATATATATTCTTTAATTCTTTATTCCCTAATTATTTTATTGTTAATTAATTTTTAACTTAATTCTATCATAGCCAGAGAAAAGTACTCTGATTTTATGGCTCAGTATATAATCATTTGAAAAATATTTTATATTTTGTTCCATGTTTACCCTGCTTAGAATTCACTTAACTTCCTGGATCAGTGGATTTCTGTTTTCAATAAATTTGGGAAATTTTCAAATACATTTCTGTTTTTCCTCTGTCTTCCTTGTGAGATTCTAATTACAAAAGTTTGGTTTATTTTGTCTCACAAGTCACTAAGGCTCTTTGTTCTTTAATTTTCAATCTTTTTCTCTCTCTGTGTTTTGACTTGAATATTTATTTACCTGACTTCAAGTTCATTGCTCCTTTCTAGCGTAATCTCTTATCTGCTACTTCGTCTAGTACTAACGTTTTGTTTTCTGATATTTTTAGTTTTTAGTTCTAAGATTTATAATTGGTTCTTTTTAGAGTTTTTATACTTTTTTGAACTACTCAATTTCTTAATTTATTATATTTCTCTTTTCCTGTATATTTCTTAACATGTTTATCATTTTTAACAAAGTTCCTATCTGTTAATTTCAACTTCTTTATTATCCATAGGTCTCCTTCTGTAGACTGTATTTTCTTTTGAATCCTAACTCACTTTTTCCAGCTTTCTTGCCTGTCAAGTAATTTCTTATCTTAAATTTGACAATATGTTTTATTGTTGAAGATGTACCATAGAGATTCTGGATTTTGTCATTTTTATTTAAAGAGTGTTGAGTTTTGTTTTAGCAAATACTAAATCATTGACGGATTATCTTATTTCTACAGAGGCTTGGTTTTAGGGCTTTATTGGGGAGGGCATATTTTCATTTTGCCTTTAATCCTAAAGATTCAGCCCTTAGTCCTGTGGTATAATTCTTACTTCTAAGGCATGGTTCTTTTGAGATTTCAATGGGAAACTGAGCAATTTACTAATTCCCTCTAACTTGGTAAAACTTGAACTCTAACTGTCTCCCCTAGCACTTTACTTGCTGTCATCTCTGCTCAGCACATTTGCTTCCAGGTGTACATTCACCTGATATCTCCTTGGAGTCTTGCCCAGCACATTCATAATTTTAGAGTTAGCCAAGAAATTGAGCGGGATTTTTTTTTTTAGTATGTGCTCCTTTATGCATGGCTACCTCCTTTCCAAGATATTTGTCCTTAATTCCCTGTTGTACAAGCAACCCCACATCCAAACTCCAGATCCTCAGTCCAGAAGGCATCTGAGTTCTATCCCTTATTCTCACTCAAACTAGGAAGTGCCCTTGGGGGAAAAGTTGGATAAATGTGACTCTCACCTAATTGACATCTCATCTTTAAAAATTCGTATCTCCTTCATTGTCTACCTGCTTTTCGTTTATCTCCAGTGCCTTCCAAGAGACTTTTTTTTTTTTTTTTTGGTCCAAAATTTACAGTTGTCATCAGTAAGAGGGTTACTCCAAGCTATTCTGCCATCACCAGAACTGGAACTTCTTTAATTACCTAGTTGTTATTTAAAACACACTTTGTAAGTAAATAAATGAGAAGGCTTATTCAGGGGCTACCTCTAACACTACAGTTGTGGTTCCTGGTTTATTTTCTAGCACGTGTCTCCATAAACATTACATAATTTCCTCTGAGTCATTTCAAACCATTAAAAAAAATCTTACAATGAAATGTAAACACAAACCCATTTTGAGGTATTGCAGAACCTTATTCAATACGTCAGCCATGACTGCTCTGAGTTCAGCTTATGTATCAGGGGAAACTAGCAATTCTCCCATTCATTGGGAGGTCTCTGCCACCATGTTTCTCAACAATACCACGTAGGTCATGGAAGCCTCAGGCACACAAAACACACCCACCATTTATTATAAACTCACAACACAGATTAAAGTTTTCACAAAATGACAGTAGTTCATAGTCTTTTCCAGAAAGTTCTATTTTCTATGTAACATTTCCTTTTGTAACCAAAAAATTAATTTCCCTCTTGACTTTTAGTTGTCCCACAGTTTAAGTCCATGCCATCAGGTAGAGAACAAACAGAGAAGATACAGCTTGGGAGCGAGATTGTTGAACTTCCCATCTCAGCTGGATATTGCTTCCAACATTAACCATTTTGAAGTTTAGAATTTTACTGGTGCAGTGAATTATAAATTTGTGTATCTCCATGCCAGAAACTATTAAAAGTATTTACACCTGTTAACGTATTTTATCCTCACACCAGACACATTTTACAGTTGAGAAAATGGGCACACAGATTCATTTATTTCCCCCAAGATCACACTCAAGTATGGTCATACCCAAGTGTGTTGGGATGAAGGGGCCAAGTTGTTATTTGAATCCATGGTCTGTCCTAATTATTCATTGAACTGTGCTGCCTCTCAGGTCCTGGTAATGCCCTTACCCCTTTGTAAGCTGTAAAGAGTACAAATGGCCCATGCCATGTATTTTGAATTTTATCATCTCCCATTGTTAAACTTTCTTCCTCATTATTTGCATGGTCAATCTGCCAGACTTCAGTCATGCCTAAGTGTTTCTCCCAAGATCAGTCCCTTCATCTTAAGAGCTGAGGTGGCTTAAAGCCGTCTTTCTTGGAAAGCCCAAGTCTGAATGCTTCTCAATGTACTTCATGTGACACATCTCTTTTAAATGTCTCCTCTATGCCAGGCATTACTTAGGTATTGAGGATAGAATAGGATTACTACTGCCCTTGAGAATCTCAAGGTCTAGTGGGAAAGAAATACATGTAAATAAACATGAACAGATGATAAAGCTCTGGGGAGGCATATGACCAAAGAGCTGTGAGATTACAAAGGAGGAGGTAACTAAATCTGCAACTAACACTATTTGGGGAGTTTGGGGAAAGTTCCATAACAAAGTGTTTTATAAACAGCCTTAGGGCATGTACAAACATAGGCTAGTAGATAAGACTGAGAAGAACACATCACACAGAGGGAATAGCATGTTCAAAGGTATAAAGCAGGAATGAGCATGACTTTCTGGGAAGGCAGTAACAAGGTCAGCCCAAATGCGTGGGATGGAGAAGACAGGCAAGCAGAAGACAGATGATGAAGAGACTTTGAACTTTGAATATTATCCTAAAGGAAACAGTGACGTAGTTATCACTAATGTGTAGCTTGATTTAATTCCAATTCCTTGAAACATACAGACACATACACATATATCACACTCACTCACTCACATGGAGTTCTTTCAACCCTCTTTTTACCTCTACGATGGGTGTACAACTTGATAAGAGTGTATTCCTTTAGTCCTATTGGGTTTAAGAACCAAGTTTACTTCAAAAATACTGCATAATTTTACAGTTGCCCATCCAGAACAGATTTGCCAGAGACCTCAGGGGGAGATCAAAGTGGACAGAAAACCACAAACCTTAGAGAAATATTCATTATTCTCCTTTCCCCTTCACTTTTACCTTCCTGCTCCCATCTTTTTAATGGAAAAAGAAAAGGAAGAATCTTTTTATAATGCATGATTAAATTTATGCTAAATAACTTGTGGTTTATGCTCATTCATTCTGGGCATGATTTATCTCTGTATTTTATTTAACCCATTAAGAAGTAGGGTGTCACTTTCAACTAGCTATTGTCTTTTTTTCTTCATGCTATTTATAAAGCTATCTGCCCTTTGCCACAGCTGAAAGGCTGAATTGGGCCTTTTGACTTCCTACCTTTCCAGATGTGTAGCTTCAGATTAGACAGAGGTCCAGAATAAATGTTGTTCTAGGCTCTCTCTTCAAGTCTCATCCTTTTTTTCCAGAAGCTAATAAATTCTGAAAGTGTTGCCTAGCCGCTACTGAAGTCAGCCTCTGAAAAAAGACCTGGTGTGCATGACTTCTTGTTTGACCACTGTAATCACAGAGAAGAGAAATCAAAAGAGGACAGAAAGGGCAACTTCTGACTCATCCCTCGTCTCTTCTCTTCTTTCCAACTATTTCCTTCCTTCCTTTTCTCCTTTCTCTATTTTCTTATCATTTGCTCCATTCTCTTCTATTCCCACTTTTAAATGTCTTTCCTGTATTTCAAAAGATGATTCATTCACTTAAAAATATATTGATGCTAACACTGTGCTAGGCTCTGTAATTAGGTTAAAAAAAATGGAGCAAAGGGAGCAAAATAAACAGAGTTACTGCCTTCAGGGAGTGCCCAGTTTAGCCCAGGGTAGTAACAAGCCAATTAGTAAGAATATCCATTTAAAAGGAAGGTGGTGCTCAGTGTATCTCTGTGGTAGACTTGACTTAATCTTGGTTAACTTTGTAAGATTTCTCCCGTCTTCTAACTGTAAGTTCTGTGATTCCATCCTCTCTGCATTTCAATTTGAACTCTGCCTAAATAACATCAGAGTTGTAATTTAAAGAGAGATTATCTTCAAATGCTAAGAATTTTTCTAAATTTAATGCATCTTCTGCATTTTTAAAAATTTGCTTTCTGCGTTTTCCAAGATTCATATAAGGAACTCTGTAACTTTAGTAATAAAGTTCTCTTTGTAATATAAAACTAATAATATTTATAATTATATGTTAATAATATTTATTAATATAAATATTAACAATATTTATAATATAATATAAATATATTATAATATAATATATAATTATAATATATATAACATATATATTATAATATAATATATAATTATAATATATAATTATAATACATATAACATATATATTATAATATAATATATAATTATAATATATAATTATAATATAATATATATAACATATATATTATAAATATTAGTATTTATATATATATACTAATGTATATTCCTTAGTCAATTACAGAAAATGCATTTTACCCTTACTTTGAGAGTTTATTTCTTACAATACTTAAATATAATCTGTTTAAAATGCCTTAAAACAATAGCATTAGAGTAAAAACAAAGGAATAGAAAAGACACAATGCAGCTTAACTAAAAATTATACATTTCTGTCTGCACATTCTTCTCTAGTTCCTGTCCGTAAGCATACACGTTTTTCATAGGATCACTGAGGTTTCTGTAGTCTTGAAATGGGACTATCGTTTGTCATTACTTGATTAAATAAATAATAAAGAAACATAAATGTAGATGGAAAATCTACTCCCATAATTTTACTCCTCTGAGAAGAGCACTGTCAGCAGTCTGTTGTATTTGCTTCTGACCTTTAAATACAAGTATCAGAGGCAGCTGCTCAGTTGAGGGTCCAACTCTTGGTTGCGGCTCAGGTCATGATCTCACATTTTTGTGAGTTCAATCCCTGTACAACACTCTGTGCTGACAGCACAGAGCCTGCTTGGGATTCCCTCTCTCTCTCTCTCTCTCTCTCTCTCTCTCTCTCTGCCTGTACCCTATTGTGCTCTCTGGCTCTCTCTCTCTCTCTCTCAAATTAAATAAACATTACAAAAATGTTTTTAAAAATACACATATAAATAGTTAATGCTTTAAGTTATTTTTTTACTCATTCATTTGTTCCACAGAGTTTAATGGAGGGGCTACTGTGTGCTAGGCATTTGTCTAGGCCCTGAGGATATCATGCAGAGCAAGGCAGGGGTGGTCTATACCCTCACGGAATTTGTAGTCTGACGGGGCTGGATGTGGGAAAAGCATTCAGTGAGAAAGATAAACATTAGTTGGGGATGTGTTTTATGGTGATGGGCATCTCTCTATGCCAACACAAGTTGAGTTAGTTCATCATTTTAATAGCTGCATAGTGTTCCATAGCATGGTTATAATATAATAAAAAGAATTGTAACACTTACTGAGTACTAACTATACGTCTGGTTCTGTGCTAAGTGATTCTGTGCTTTATCCTACTGAAGTCTGACTCATCAGTCACCAATAGATAGGTTATGTTATTTCCCCCATTTTACAGGTGGAAAAACAAGTTAATGAAAATGAAGGAGTTCTCACAGCCAGGTAGAGCTAAAATCTAGTCGAGGTTTTCTGACATCAGAGCCTATGCTTTTAACTTCTCTGCTCTGGACATTCTGTAATTTAGTTACGAAACTGTTTATCGATAAACAGTTTTCCCATTTGTAGATAGTGCACTAGTGAATATCAGTGTACAAATTATGGTGTAAAGTTGTATGATTATTTCTATACTAAAATAGCTAAAATTGGAGTTTGGGGTTCAAAAAATACATATAATTTTTAAACTTATTGTCAAACCTTCCTTCTCAAAACAACAGTCCACAAGAGTTCAGACTGTCAATTTACACCCTTTCAAAGCCATAATCCTTGAGAATTTCTCATTAACTTCTAGGCAATATATATTTATTTAGAATGTGAAATTAGGATTAGTAAAGTGCACAAAAACACATAATAAGTGTTAACCTATTATTATTATCATTACAGTGAGTGGAAAGCCATTCTCTTCATTATATTTGTCCTGTTTCATGGGCTGGACGTGTTGCAGCCACAGCTCAGTAAGTTTGGAGTATAACTGATAGGGTCTATTCTAGTGCCCATTGTCAATCTTATTTGAAACATTTCAGGTATTCAGACTGTAGTAGGAGCGTTCATGAACCATATTCCTAAGAAGGGTTGCTTGTTCCAGGATGTTCAGTGGATTGATTGGGCCATGTACATGTGAACTGGGAATGGCTTATGTTGCCCCTTCTCAATGCTGCTGCAGCCTCTGGATTTTGTCCTTTTCTCATTGCAGTCTGAAGGGAATATTGTAGCTCGAGCTTAAAACGAGCCTTTGGACAGCAGTAGTGGAGGCAGTGAAGCTCCCATGTAAAGCTAATAAACATCTCTTAAGTCTGCAAAATTAAGGAGCCATTCCACCATCACTGTTGTGTAAGCTCCTCAAACCACAAGACAGAGAAATGGGGTCTGGAAGTTCTTTTACAACATGAATATGACCTAGTTTATTATTAGCTCCTGGAAGGCCTCTCAGTCAGTATTCATGCCTTCGTAACTTTGAAGCTGAGAAATGTTAAGTTACGTTCCCTGCTTGGTCTTTAAATTTTTAAATGAATCTTAAAAAAAAAAAAAAAAAACCTACACTTATTATTTATTTAAATTTTTAAAATTAATCTTTTGTCAAGGCTGTGGACTGGGTGTTCACCTTTGGAGCTTCTGATTTCTGTTTTATGAAGAATATTTTCTGAAAGATCAGCAGTTCTCCGGCTAGCATGGCGAGCACAGAGATGTGGAAGTATAGGGAGCACATGATGCAGGGACAGAATGGCTTTGGAGCACTGTACATCTACACTACTCAAGAAATGCTCGTGCTCTAGAATGCAGGGGGAAAGGCTTGGTGCTTATAGCCAAAAGGCGAGAGTGTTGTGAAAAGGAACTTGCCTGAATACTGGGGGTGGGGTTTTTTTTGCTGTCATTCCTGACGCCCTCTGACCTTCCCTTACCCCCCCTCTCATGGCCCCAAACTCCATGATTTGACTAGCTGTTTCACTTCTCAACAAGTTATGTTGGTGTTATGCAGAGACAACCTTAATTAAAGTCTGCATGTGGTGAGTGAGAAAGAGAAGGGCCTTTAAACTCACTGAGTCAGGCCCTGTGAGGTGGGGGATAAAAGAGTGTCAGAATGACACAAGGAAAAGCTGGGAGGTGCAAAAAGCCATTTGGTTTAAGCTCAGTTGATTCGGGCCAGGGAAGAAGTAATGCCGAGGCCCAAGGGGGTGAGTTAAGGACAGGCTCTCGGCCTTCCCTCTCAACGTGCTCAGTTTTATTAGTTTAGGCCAGGCGGCTGCTAACATTATTTTAGTATCTATTTTGTGAGTGATTATGTTGTATGCATGGGCAGGAGGTCAGGCGGGTCAGGTCTTTCTGCTCCAGACCATCTCTGCATGAGCCTTTTGCCTTTAGATCTCACTGAAACTTGCCACCTGTAAAAGCAGACAACCTAATGGGAAAAAGAGCAGCACTTAAAATCCTGTTTTTTCTCCACTGCTCTCGAGTGTAAAGAACGTTGTAAAAATATTTCAAACTGTATTTTTTTGTTTGGGTTGTGTTAACTCTTTGTTTGACCATCGTCACCATTTTCCCACAAAATTTACTTTCAGTAACCAGAGATGTTTTGGGGAAACTGAATATTATGTCTGCAAACAGAGGGAAGCAGTCAGAGAAACCCAAAGGGAGGTTTGCTAATGTTCTGATCGCTTAAACTCATCTATCGTATCATACACGATGACCACAACTTTGGAAAGTTAACAAACCAGTCTATTTTTTAGGGTCTCTCTCTCATTTCTGTTTGAATGAAACAACCATGAAACCTGGACCAGCTCCAAGCACAATGTTTTTGATAACCAACACCCAAAAGGAGAGAAGTCTAGATTTTAATCCTAATTTCTTGTCCAACTGCTGGTATGACCTTGGGCTCATCATTATGCCTCAGTGCTTCAGTTTAACTCTTAAAAGAGCCTCCTTGCTCTACTGTCTGGGCAATTGAATTCATTATTGCTATCACTGTTACTGAGAGCTGTTAGATTTTGAGGAGGAAAATCATGGGCTCATGCTGGAGCAAGGGGCAGGAGTAGAGATAGACCCGTGAGTTCCTCCTCTCTGAACCTTGGTTTTGCCCAGCAATGGCTTCATTGTAGACAGCAGGGGCTCAGGCTATGGTCTGGGGATGCACATAAATGTACCAAGAGCCTCACTTCCTTCCATGGGAGATCTGGGCCCTGATGCTCAGAACCACCCCAGCCTTCTGCTAACTCCCCTGGAAAGCTCTCTGGATGTTTAGTCCTTTGCTCACTAAACAAATACTTGTCAAACACCAGCTCAGCTCCAGGCATTAGACTGGGGCACTCTAGTACCCAAGCACAAAACTCCTGCTCGCTGAAGAGAGAATGCATGTTCAGTAAATGAATATATACACCATGTCAGATGGTGATAAGTTGCATGAAAAAAAGCTTAGCAGGATCAGGGAATGGGTAAGTATGACACCTTTTATGAGGTGACAGTGAGCAGACTATGAGCAGGATTAACTGGAAGGCTGACCATGCAGATCTTTGGGGAAAAGCATTTCAGGCAGAGGGAAGAACAAGCACAAAGGCCCTGAGGTGGGAGGTTTGTGTGGAATGTCTACAGACAGCAAGGGATTCTTTGTGGAAGAGCAGAGTGAGTGTGGAGGACGCTGGTAGGGGATGAGGCTAGGGAGGTATACAGGGGCTAGCTCATATGGGGTCTCTGGGACAAATTATGTGCTTTGGATTTTACTTTGAGTGAGATGAGGGAAACCTGTGGGCTATTTTGATCAGAGAAGCGTAGGTGACCTAACTTTGGTTTAAAAAGGATCACCTGCTGCTCCATAGAGAGTGGGCTAAAGAGGTCAAGAGTAGAAGCTATGAGACTAGTTAGGAGTCTAGCTCAATGGAATAGTTGAATGATGACAGTGATGTGGAATAGGATAACAATACTAAAAGAGGTGAAAGGTTGTGTGATTTGGCATGTGTCTCAAATGTCACAGTGAAAGGATTGATGATGGTTTGGGTATGGGATATAAATGAGAGAAGTCAGAACTGATACCTGAGCGAGTAGGTGAATGGCGGTGTCATTACAAAGAAAAAACATCATGGAGGAAAGACTATGGTGGAACAGCTAGCTTGGACGCTTCAGAGGCTAATGGGAAAATCTAAAACCGCATTTCAGGTGTGACTTACAGGAATCTGTCTGCAAAGCAGACTGCTGCTTTTTAAGGCAAAGCTAATTCATAGTGGATAAAGGGTTAAGGATGGTGTCATGTGGGCCAGAGGTGAAATGGCCTATTTTATAGGAAGGAAACCACATTTAGGCTGTGATGCTTGAATAGGACAATGAGGCTTGAATAGGACAGTGAGGCAGATACCTCCCTTTTGCCACATGAAGCCAATACTGACCATTGGACCTCAAAGGCTATTGGGTCTGGTTAGAGGTGGGTCTCTGGTTAGGGCCCTTAGTGTCTGGGATTCCAGATGCTGTTCTAACAGCAGCTTGATCACAGGTAAGACAGGCCAACCTGGAAAACACCAGAACTTGGAGGCTCTGCCTCTGCCACATCCCTAATTACTCTCTTCCCAGTAAATTGACTACAAACACTAGGAGGGCTTAACTTCTAGGTAGGTGGAACAGAAGGGGTGGAGAAGCCCAGAGTAGGCCATTCTCAGGAGTTTGCCAATTGATAATAGATAGAGGCCCAAGCAAGTAAATTTGCAGGTAGAAGGATTCCACTATGGAACTAGGGCAGGATATTAAAGGACATTACTTTATTTCTTTATTCTTCCCTCTCCTTTCCTTTCTCACTTTTCTTTCCCTGCTCTTCTCTTCTTTTTTACCTTCTCCCTTGCATCCCTTGCATTAAGCATTCTTGCTTTCTTTGAGCAAATATTGTTTCAATGCCTGCTGTGTATCGGTCACTGTGCTAGGTCTTAAGGATGCCTTTAGATAACATAGGCTCAGCCTTCCCAAAGCTACCAGTTTAATGGGGGGAAATCTCTCCTGGGTCAGTGGAACAGATTAAATAGTAGGGAGTAGGGGCCGTGGAGGTTACCTGACCACACACATAATTGCAGTCTGTTTCCATGTAAAATATGAAACCACCCTGCTCTTGGCTCTCACTGTTCTCTTTTATGTTTCTGTTGGGTGAATGATAGACCTTCCTTTCCTGCTGGTTTATTCAAAATCTTATCATGCACACCACTCCGAGGCTCCATTTCCACAGCAAGGTTGACCTATTATATGAAAGGACATTATTATTGGCTTGATGCCTTATAAGAAAATACTGTTTGTTTTCATTAAAGAAAGTATTTTTATTGACGTCCTAGGCAGGAAAGCATGGTGGTTAAGAGAATGGGTTCTGGAATCAGACAAATCTGGGTAGAATCTGGGCTCTGGCATTTAACAGCTGTGTGATCTTGGACAATTAACTTAGACTTTCTTAGCCTCAATATCCTCATCTATAGAATGGAAATCATAACTATACCTAACTCATGGGATTGTCAGAGATAGTAAACAAGACAGTGTACATGAAGTGGTGGTACACAATTAACACATAATAAATGGCTTTTATGAGTTACCAAATGGCAAACCCACAAACGCAGGCTTTTCCTGTGCCTCTGTCTCTTACCTCTCCACATTTATTTAATATCGGTTGCTAATAAACTTAGTATGTGTGCCCAAATTTTCTTGTCTCTCACCTCACAGAAAAATTGTTAAAGGAAAAAAGATGGAAGATGAAACTAGAAAACCACTTTAAGCATGGGATTAGCACCCAAGTACAAATCGATCTCAGTTGCAGGGACGTGATCAGAAATAGCAATTTGGGAGACACTGTGATCATTGCCTACCTTCAGAAGGGACACTGAGAGAAACTGCCCACCAGACATGAAGTGTAAGAGTTAACTGCTGGCAAATAAAGTCACTTAAGAACAGAGGTCCTCAAATATCCCACCGGAAGCTTAAGAAACAAATTTTGTGTCGCAGATTTTGATACTCTTGGACTAAAAATGTGTTACTAGATTTGCCATGGCAAATGGATTTCTTAACATGTGCCAGTTCTGATTGGTAGTAGCTGCTGGGAGAGCTGTGATGAAGGTTTCCTACTGCATCCGTGATGAAAAATGCTGTGACCCACTGGCAACCTCTTGCACAGGCATAGGCATGGGGAACGCCGGTACGAGTGTTCTGTGGCTGTCCTTCCTAGTGTACCCTCTACTAACCTGCGGACATCTCCCATTTTAGTGATGCTTAAGATGAAGCAAAAGTATTTACTTATCCTAAACATCATTAAGTTTTATTTTCTTGTTTTTGTTTTGTTTTGTTTCTGCATAGATTTGCCCCTTTAACAAATAATATTTTTAAATCTATGTTCTGTTATAATCTAGAATTAATTCAATTCAGAAAGGCATATATGTACATTTATAAGTACATTTGAGGTATATAGAGATGGATAAGGCAGGAATAATAGATGATTTCTCCAAAGGAAAATGTAAACTAGTAATCCAATGGCTAGAAGCCTGAGGTGGAAAAGAATAAAGATTGAAATGATTAAAAGAGAACATACTAAATATATAGGACAGAAAACAGAGCTCATCTGAGAATTATAGGTGTTTTCAGAGGAGAAACTGGAATAATGTGAGGGAAATCATAGTTTAAAAATCTCACAACAAAGAAACTCCTTAAGTTGAAAAGAAAAAGAGAAGATTTTAATTTTTAGGTCAAAGTATGTTGCTTTGGAAAAAAATATTCTTTTCTTTAATTTTTTTAATGTTTTATTTATTTCTGAGAGAGAGAGAGAGAGAGAGAGAGAGAGAGATAACAGGGGAGGTCACAGAGAGAGAGGGTCAGAGAGAGAGGGAGACACAGAATCCGAAACAGGCTCTAGTCTCTGAGCTAGCTGTCAGCACAGAGCCCAACGCAGGGCTCGAACCCACGAATGGTGAGATCATGACCAGAGCTGAAGTTGGATGCTTAACTGACTGAGCCACCCAGGTGCCCCAGAAAAAAAATATTCTAAGGTTAAGTGCAGACTCATGATCCTTTTTATATTTTTATACAGATGAACCGATGCACTGATAGCAAATATCTCACTAAATAAATCAGTCAAGGCAGAATTATAAAAGCATTTGAGCAACATGTGAATCTCCAAAACTCAATCAATATTTATAAAAAGAAGTGAGATTTTATTGCAAATGTCAAGTAAGTTTAAAAAGTAATTTGGAAAATTTGCATAAACATTGTTTTGTTTGCTCGTTTCATTTTTAACTTCCCCATTGACAATTTACCATAAGCTTGATACCCACCTGGCTGGGATGTTAGTAAATGAACTATTAACATCAAAATCCCTAATGTTCCTGAGAAATTAAAATGACACTGGGCTGCCATAGGTGTGCTTACTTATACCAATTCCTGTACTAACAACTCCCTACACTTACCTCATTTTTTCTTTAAGCCAGTCAAATTAGTGTTATAATCTCCATTTTATGATAAGGCACAAAGGCTTTGAGAGAGTAAAAATGAGAGCCAGCATTAAAATTTCAGTTGATTCTGAAGCCTGTGCAATTTTATCTCCAGTAACAGTATATGATCTCTCCAACTGGAAAACCCCTAAAGCTAAGAAGGATGACTCCTGGTGGCATGAACCGTAGGGCAATCAGAGGGATTGGTTATCCTCTAGGACAGTGTTGTTACATCTAGATGGCCCTCTTCATTGAAACTAACCACCTCTGCCAGCACTGAACTAACAAATTAGAATGGCTGATGGCTGGTGGAAAACCTATTACCTTATTGTTTAGCTTTTGGAAAAATAAGCACTCTTTATGTGCAACTCTGTTGAAGGTATTGCTATACAAGTCGGCAGTTAGTTTCCGTGTCTCTGTGTTCTCTCATTGAGAGTACAAGAGAATGTCTTCAAAACTCCCATAAGCACAGACCTCTCCAGGCTGTGGAAGCAGGCAATGTCGAAGCCAGCCATTTAGCCACTCGTATGGGAGCTTATATATTGTTAGAACTACCCATTCTGTGCCATGGAAGAAGCTTGTCAACTATCAGCCTCATTGGCATTTTATCTTCTCAAGTTGTGCTGACTCTGCAGATTTATGAAATTGCAGTGTGATGTCTCTGTCTAATCCTGTGCTTTACATATTTATATATACTTTTATCTTTAGTACCAGACACAACAGTCCTTTAATTTGCTAAGAGATGTAGCTCAATAAAATACAGTCCTCTTATATGGAGAGTTTTTAAAGAGCTGTATTAACTAGGAGAGGAAAAGGGACCCGTAAATACGTTTATATATAGTTTTAATAACATTCAACTTTCCGTAAGTCACCCCTCCCCCACCTTGATTTCACAGTGGCTTTGGAAAGAATTTAAATCTGATACCAAATCACAGTATTAAATTTCCAAAGCCCCCAAATTCACCTTTAAATTCCTTTCATCCTTCTCCGCTGGATTATGACTTTCATCCAAGAGTTCCCCACAGCTTTGTGGTCCCAGAATCAAGAAATTCCTCTTTACGTTGGACTGATCTTTGGGCCAGTAAAATAAAATTTGCCTGGCTATTCTTCTCCAATCATACTGTAATGATGAGTTTGAAACGGAAAGGACCACCCTTCATTTGGACTGCAATTGGACTTTCAAAAAAAAGAAAAGTAATAATAATAAAAATTAACAAAATGTGAGAGAATACTGGGGAATCCTGCCCAAGGTCTTTGTTTATAAGGACACAAAGACAAACACTGAAAATTGGGGCTGAGGGCTGGTTGGGGAAAAAATTGTCCATTGGTTTTGCTTAAATATGCTAAAGAATTGGTTTGAATAGTTTTTTTTTTTTTTAAATGTTTTATTTATTTCTAGGAGAGAGAGAGAGAGACAGCGTGTGCAGGGGAGGGTCAGGGAGAGAGGGAGTCACAGACTCTGAAACAGGCTCCAGGCTCTGAGCTGGCAGTCAGCACAGAGCCCGACGCGGGGCTCAAACCCACGAACCGCGAGATCATGACCCGAGCGAAAGTCGGACACTTAACCGACTACGCCACCCAGGCGCCCCTGGTTTGAATAGTTTTTAAATGTGGTTTTGTCTCGGCATAGACACAGTTCTGGTGATATTTTCTGAGTACATGAAGTGTTTACTCAGAGCCAACTGAGTGTCCTGTCAGCAGTCTACACAAATCATTGGTTCAGCAAACACTTATTAAGTTCCTCCTATGCATTGGAAGAATATTATGCTAAGTCCCAAAGATAGACCCACTCTTTACCATGATGTGTACTTATATCATGTTTCTAAATACCTTACTGTGTTATGCTTTGTAGAGGAAAAAAAGCTAGGTCTTTTTCATAAATGGCCATAGTAGTTTAATAAGGAGCTAGTAGTTTCAAATACACCTGATTTATAGCAAGGAAGTGGCTAGTATCTTGGTGAGCTCTGATGCTAAAATATCAAACTGCTGAATAAAAATGAGTTTTCAAGACGTAGGTGATCTCCAGCATAAGCTTCAAACTATAGGCAACTCACACTGATGGGCACAAAAGGAGGGAAACTGGGATGTGGTTAATAAAATGTCAAATAACCAAAACCAAAACCAAAAACAAAAACAAAAACAAAACGGATTTTCTGCTTTTGTGCTTGCATTTATATATGGGCGTTTTTTAGTGTTGGGAAACTCATTTTGAATGGAATCCTGTAGTCACGCTGTGAAGATTACGCAGGAGAGGCTGGCAGCTTTCCAGTTTCCTACTCCTGCCTCTGCTGGGCAGCCTGCACCTCCAGCCACATCCACCCAGACGAGTCCATCCCCTCTCTGATCAAGACCAAGTGCCCATGTGTACAAATCTTTCCTGGAGTAGGAAATCACTTAAAAGTCTCGTTTTTCAAAGGTTTGCTGAGCAAGCAAAGTAAACAGGCAAGTTTATTGAATTAGTAAGGTTGAAATTAAGCAAATTAGTTCCCAACTCTTAATAGTAGCAACCCAAGATGTCAACAAGGCAAGGATCAGTGTCAATATTAAAGCAAGGTTAGCAGTGCTCACTAAAACACAAATAATCTAGTGGCATACAGTAAATTGTTTCTAAGCTCCTGGATTCTACAGGTCTCCATGAAAAGCAATGATTTTTTAAATCTCTTTCTCTCAGAGAATTCCAGATCAGGAGCTGGGAAAAATATCACCATTAAATAATATTAATAAGAATATTGATAATGGTGATGATAATGATTTTTCTTTCTAGTCCAGTGTTGAGTACAGACATACACTCTGTTTGCTTACTTCACCACTCCAGTGTTTCCTTCCACTCACATTTTTGCTGTAAGCTAACAGGTTTTCTATACAAGAAATAATTCTCACTCACAAAGTGTGTAATTCCATCCATAAAGAAGCACAGCTCCCTGTAGAAGCCTGGGTTTACCGATGGTTGAGATGTACTGATGACGCCTCAGATTGTACCCTCTCTCTTGATTAAAAGCAGAAGGACCTCCCCTCCTGCCTGGCCTCCTTTACTTATGAACAGTGTCGATCCATTTCCTGTTCCCCTCTGTTAATTCATACCAGGACAGACACGAGATCAGAATGAGGGACCCTGCATTTCGGCACCTCCTTGGAGCAGTGTTGATGGGAATAAGTGTTTGCAGACTGCAGGTTCCTGTTCAGGCTACTAGCGGATGACTTTTCAATTCTTAGTTAACCAGTTCCAGCCCAAAAAAAGTAGCCACTGTATACCAGCACTGTTCAATATTGTTGTTGTTTTATTTCTCCCCTTGAAGTTATGACCACCCAACCATTATCACTCCCAATTTAGAATGAAACATGGAGCACCTCATCTGGGTTTCAAATGAGATGGAATTGTCCCTTTGTTCTGCTGAAATCAATCAGAATCTTTCCCAAATGGGGGGTTTCAGGTTACCACAAGGAATGTGTTTCCAGGGGTGTTTGCTCTGAAATAAAAAATGTGATAATCATTACATGGAGAGCAAATAATTATAAGCATTTCCTCTTGGAATCACAGAGAAAAAAAAAACAAGGAATATATCAACATCAGAAAAAAGTATCATTGAATTTCTGTCTGGTGTATTAAGGCACCTGGTTGGGGCCTGTAGCCACACTCCTTTGAATGCTGCTGCATTTTAACATCATTGTAACCCTGATTGAATGTGCCACACTGTTTTGCTAAAAGTAGTGCTGAATTTGTCAGGACTTTTTTTCTTAAAGTGAAACACTCTTTAGCAGAAACATAGCTGAAATTATTTGTCAGAAATGCAATATTCTCTGTGTCAAGTACATCCTGATCTGTAAGTGACCAGCTATTCTAGGTCCATGGAAAAGTCAAAATTCAGTAGAACTGGCACCATCATATGAATGGCCATATACATCATATGATCTGTACTTAAAAGGGACATGCTTGGTGCTTCAGAGACAAATATTTCAAAACTTAGTAGGTTATTTTTCACTGCACATTCTTGGCATCTTCACCAGGTCAAACAAATGGCCCCAAGGGTTAAGGCAGTTCCACCTGCTCAGCTCAAAGAACACTTCTTAGTTTTTTCTTCTGCTGCTTTATGCCCACAATTTAAGTATATTATCTTAAAGACCAAGTGAGTTGGTCTTTAAGGCTACCTGTCAAGTTGGGATGCTCTAAAACTGTTAGACTCAACCTTCAGATGGTACTCTTTGAATCTCTGCCCCTATTCATGTCCAAAAGGATTAATCAAGCAAAATGTATCAGGCTGGTGGTCCTGAGCTGCCCTGGCCAAGAGGGCAGCCGGAGACCACAGGCTGCTTGCATGCAATTAACTTCCCCAGCTGTCTCCTGGTGTTTCACCAAAGGTTCACATTTCTGAATTAAACTTCTTTATTTTTAATTTTTAAAAAAATTTTAGAGAGTGTGAGTGAGTGGGGGAGGGGCAGGGGTGAGAGAGAGAGAGGAGTGTGTGTATGTGTGTGTGTGTGTGTGTGTGTGCATGAGAGAGAGAGAGAGAGAGAGAGAGAGAGAGAGAGAGAGAGAGAATCTCAAGCAGGCTCCACACTAAGTGTGGAGCTTGATCCCTCGACTGAGATCATGACCTGAACCGAATTCAAGAGTCAGACTGAGCCACCCAGGCACCCCTGAATTAAACATTTAAAGATGATTCTGTTTTAGGGAAACCCAGGATACTTCTTTGGACACTCAGATTAAGTCTCACCTACTTTCCTCTACTTACTTTTGTCCTCACCTTTGATGACACGCTAATGAATCCTGCATAAGACAACTGATAAACCCTATTGGAACATCCAGACAGGTGAAACCAAGCTTATATGGTAACAGAGGAAGAAGTGAAGAGAACTAACACCTACTGAATGTTTTCTATGTCTGCTTGGCCCTTCATGGGCCATCTCATTATATCATCAGCAGAAAACTCAGAAGGTAGATGTTTTTACCCCCACTTTGAACATGTGAAAAGCAAGATTAGAGAAGGAAAGCAACTTTGGCTAGGTCATTTGTTAGTGGCAAAGCAGGGATTCACATTCAGCTCTATCCCACTTGAAAGGCATACCCTTCACCTAAATCAGGCAGCCACTTAATTCACAGCATTCATACAAGTCTACAAAGGAAGTGGCTTAGATAACATATGGTAGAGCCCCAAGGTTTTAGGCCTAAGGAATCTGAGGCATAAGTAACTCAACTAAGATTAACAGACTGAAGATCAGATCTAGTTGACCTTGCCCTGGTCACTAAGCAGACAGTACCATCTTAAGGACATGTGGTTTTAAGAAATGTGTCCTGCTGTCCCCAGATGTATTCACTTACTGCACTTTTCTGAATCTGAACAAGACAAACTTTGGAATTTTATCCCATTACTGTGAATTTTAAATTTTCTTTTAATTTGGTAAAATTAAGAGAGTGGGTGAAAATATGCTTAAGGCAGAGGTAGGAGAGGAGAAATGGATATGAGATCTATGTAGATATTTGTATGGGAATTTACATATATAAGAACTGGATTTCAGATTAATTCCTGATAAATAACAGAATTTAGTAAATTCATGGAAGGCAAACTAAGGGCCAGAGAGATTAAATATGTCTCAGTATGCAAAAGGCAGGTAAGTGGAACCAACAGAACCTTTATAGTAACATTGCATAAAAAATTTCAGCTCCAGAAAAACTATATGCTCTGGTAGCTCACACCAGGGTCTCTGGGGACCCTTTGGATGCACACATGCCAAGAGTGCCCTCTATTGTCTATCAGGAATACTAGGGAGCTTCAGGAAAGCCATGTCTGTTGGTTTTTAGTTCTTTGCCCACAAAGGTTTTTTAACACCTGGCAAAGGGTCTGAAATAAGAATTATGTCCCATAATGAGGATTTATTACCTCTACGGTGGAATATAAGAGTTTGGACAATACTTAGCCATTCTGATAACAGTTCTCTTTTTTTACAGCTGGGGAGAAGAGAGGATCATTAAAGGGGAAATACTTCAGTCAAATTAGTGACTGACCTTGGTCTTGAACGCAGGACTCTATGTCTAGTGTCACCTCCTACACAGCCTCCTAACCCTTAGTTTTGCCTCCTTCCTCTTTAAGGATAGATATAAACCTATGAAATAGACTAGTAGGCTCATGGAATGTTTAATAGAAGGAACCTCAGAGATGGTATCTCATATGACTATGGTTTACTAATAGTAAACTGAAGTCCGTGACTTACCAAGGCCACTTAAGAAGGATAGTATATCAGGACTTCAAGTTCAATCACTTTCCAGCAAAACTGTTAAGGGAAAATAAGAAAAAGGGGGTAAAAGGCACTTATGTCTCATGTAAAGATGAGGCTCTTTCCTTCACTTTTGTATGTACAGTTCCCTAAATTCTTCTTTGTTAGACTCATGAAGTTAGGCTATTCCATTGAAAAGTCAATGGGAATTCAGGCTGAAACCAAGGGATGATGGCCTGGAACACTGGGATGAGAACTGGTGGGGTGAAGGGTGGGGCCAGTGACTGTCTTCCAGGATGGGATAGTGATACTTACAGGGTATGGCTGCTGTTTTTAATTTGGGGCCCAGGCAGGTACCATGTCAGACTCCCACCTGAGATGACTGTCATAGCACTTCTCTTTGCTGTTGTACCAAGTGGTGGTGAGGAAGTAAAATTACCAGTCCTGGGTTCCCCAATATATTCCCAAGCAACTGCTTTCGTTTTGGGCTGCATCATGCCTTTTGTCTGGATTTGTCAGCCCAATCAGTCATTACCTATTTTCTTATACTAGGCTGTAGAATCAAGTGTCACTATCAAATTGATTCTTCCTGAAGAGGATGGAAAGAGAAATGGAGAGATCTAAGATTTCTAAAGGCTTACTGTATTCCAGGCACTAGGCTAGGTGTTCTGTGCATTATTCTTTTTAATCTTCACTCTTCTTCCATCAGGTGGTGCCGTTATCCTGAATATGCAGATGATGAAACTTGGAACTGAGAGGGGTAAGTTTACTTTGCCCCAGGTCTCACCGTTGGATTTGATGCAGAGCTCCTATTTGAATCCAGTCCTAAAATCTAAGTCATGTCTTCCCCTTCCTGTAATGACTGGTGGAGACTGGATAGCAAACTGGCATGGTTGATCTCTTTGACCCGAGCACAGAGTCTCTGCCTCGTATGGTTCTCCTCACCCCTGACTACTGACCACCTTATCCAATTTGTAGACTCTCTTCTATCCAGACAGAGAATATTGTGCTCATGTGCTCCTAAACTGTGGGCTTTGGTTGATGTTTTTCCAAACTGTGCAGCTCAGATTGCCTTCACCTTCCTCCAATCCCTCCTTACCTGGCTGACACTTTGAGCCACCTTCTTTTACTAAATGACAAACAAAACAAAGCAAAAGTTCCCTCTGTTACCCAGAAGTCAGCCCAGCTGATGAGAAGGGGATCAGCGGGAATGGTGGGTGTGTGGCCCTGGACTATGGAGTTAAGGGAAAAGGCAGAGGCTAATAGTCACCCTGATGGGAAGACCTGATACACTGGACACAATGGTTCCAAATCGTGCTGTGGACACTAGCTAAATGTCTTGGGTAAAAACACTGGCTCCCTATGCCTCCTGTGAGCCCTGTAATATGGGCATAATGGGATCTGCCTTTCAGTTCAGTGTTGGGATTAAATGAGATCATGGTTACAAACGGCACAGCACACACAGCAGGGATTGGGTAAGTGCTAGCTTTTTCCCCTGTGGGCAGCAGAGCCACTACCTTGGTTAACTGACAAGGGTAGTTGCCTTCCTGGGTTATAGAGATGACCCCAATCTATTTTCTCCATGCTTTACTTCCTCATGGATCTATCTGGAGACTTCTATAACTGACAGAGATTAGATGCACAAGCCCTTTTTGTTCCAGAGGGGCTTTGCAAACAGTTTACTGTTGAAGCAGATCCCAGACCCTGGGTTTCTCATGTGATCTTCAGAGTACCAGTATTACAATAGAAAATCTACTTGAGAAATCGGAGCTGCCCAGGTCTCAAGCTGGTTCCCCTACTTATTTCCATCCCTGTGCCATTTACTAAAAGTGATACAGGTGGGTGGAAATTGGGTGAGGCCTGCCTCAGAAGTAACCAAAGACGTGTGCACACCTCCGTGGATCACTAGCCCATTCTTCCTGGGGATGCCAAATGCAGTCAGGTGTGAGGCCTGAGCTTGTAGGGATACCCAAATATTTTCTTGGAAAGTAATCTCAGTTTATTAGAGTTCCGTGTCTCAATTCAGAGTATAGATTTTTGAATGCGTTTGCTGACAGATTGACCTGGACTATGTTTTCCCCTTATTCAGGGAGTGATCGATCTTTATCAAAAGGATTTGTTGACTGACGGGCTTTCACGGTTCTAATGTGCTGTTTGATACTTTTAAGAGACATATGCCCCTTTGTATAATGAAATTATCTGATAAAAGAGGGAACGAAGCTCAGGTTTTCAGAAGCATCTCAGCTCTTGGCTGCCTTGGTGATTGCTAGGGAATTTTGTTTTTATTTGCCTGTGATGGAAACCTTACAACCCTTGGTGAAATTGTTTTAGAATATTCAAGTTTCTAGACCATATACTGTGTTTCTGGGCCTAAGGGCCTGAACTACACCAAGATTGTGTTTCCCTTAGGTAAGTACTTCCAGACACTCTATCCTCTGTCTTTACAACACTCTTCTCTTCGTTACTGTACTATGTAACACTAGACGCGCATTATATGCCACATAAAAAGCCATTTCTGTAGCATCTTGTCATCATCTCATGGACGCCGCTTTGAAGCCGTGTTGAGTTCTGAACCCAGAGCCTAACAGCAATGGCTCGAGTGCACTGCGCCGTATTATTTACCCAGATGGGGTTAATTGTTGAATAAAAGAATGGTCCCTTTCAGTTTACTTTTTCGCAATCTCTCTCATACTGGTTATGGAAGACAGGGAAGTCTATGATAAATATCAAACTTTCTAATCAGAAACGAGTCCAGTTGTATTTGAAATCTTGAACTTAATCCAGAATCAGGAAATGTAGCCACTTGTGTTACTGTTGCTGAAAGAAGTAAATGACCTTTTTATTGTAGCTTACATTCACTATTGTACTTGGGAGCCACGGGGAAAGGAGCAAGTGAATGTAAGGGCTTAAGTAGGTTTTTCCTTTTAACGGCAAGGATATGTTTAATGTGATGTGCTGGAACTGCCATCCCCCCTGTATTCTCCAGAGACTGTTTTCCTAGCGAGAGGCCTGTGCTGAATCCTAAAAAAATTTTTTTTTCCTAACTCTTTATAGCAAATCCCTTCAGGCTTCTGATCTCCTTGTGGCCAAATGGATTCTGCTAGTGGCTTTACTGATTGACTGATTGAGATACAACATGCAAAGAGTAAATTTCAGAAATCCTAAGTGTATGCAGGTTGACGCACTTCTGTATGTACATGCCTGTATAACCACTGTCCAGGTCAAGAACACTTTCACTATTCAGAAAGGATTTCCCAGAACTTTCCCAGTCATTGCCCTCTATTATTACCACTATTCTAATTTCTATTGCCGTGGGTCAGTTTTGTCCATTTTTGAATTTTATGTTAAGAAAATCATATAATATGTACTCTTTTCTGACTGGCTTTCTTTCTTTTCTTTTTTTCTTTTTTTCTTTTTTTTTTTTTACTCTGAATGATGTTTTTTAGTTCATCCATGTTTCTGCATTTGTCATACCACTAGTTTTTCAGATGTCTTATTATTTAGGAGAATAAATTATTGAAATGCAATAGATTTTCCTAAGAGGAATTTTTAAGGCAGCACTGAAAAGAATGAAAAAAGGTTTTACTTCTTATACTCCAATCTGTTAAAGTTGTTGGTCTTACCATGGTCATATTATAAAGAGGTTTAGGAAAGATTTTACATATATATATGTACATCACTGAAATGTAACCCTAAATGTCTCTCTCTCTATATATGTATGTACACACATATATATATCGCCTAATGTGTGTAGATATATATATATATATTTATATATATATATAGCCTAACAGCAATTGTGTATATAGTCCCCTTTCTCTTGGAGCTTACATTCTAGCTGGGGAGAATAGACAATACAAAAGTAGAAGTAAATGAGTAAGTAAATTAGTGAATAAAATTAATTTCAGATACTGACGATCAATGCTAAGACACAGATGAAGAAAAGGTAATGGAGAAGAGCAGTGGTGGAGTTGGGACTCTTTTAGGTGAGGTGCTCAGAGGAGGCTGCTCTGAGGAGAGGATATCTGACTAGAGATGAGTGAGAAGGAGCTGGTTATGCAAAGATCTGAGGGTAAGTATGTTCTAGGCCAGGAGAAGTGCACAGGCCTGAAGCAGAAACAGGCTGGTACAGTTCGAGGCATAGAATGAAAGTCAGCATGGCCAGAGCCTGGTGGAAGAAGGAGACAGTGGATATCAGATCAAGGAAGCAGCCCACAGGTCCTGTAGATTCTGGTAGAGGATGTAGAATATTTTCATTTCAGTTGTAACAGGATGCCCTTGCGGATTTCAAACAAGGGTAATGACATGATATGATTCTGTTCTAAAAGTTCACTCTGGCTATTGTGTGGAAAATAGATGGTAGAGAGAGAAAAGAATGGAAACAAGGAGACTAGGTAGGAGCCTGTTATTGAAAGATGACTTTGACACACACTTGGATGGTAGAAGTGACAAAGGAGAGAAATGGAAGACAGTAAAGCCAACATGATCTGCTAATGAATTGGATGTGGGACATGAAAGACATAGTGGATACCTTTTCAGTTGTTAGCCACAGCAAGCAGGTAAAAGATGGGACAGTAAATGCAATGGATAAGACTGGAAGAATAGCAGTTTAGGAAGGAAATACTTCACAGTGCTGTTCTGGCTATGTTAAGGTTCAGATACCTATTAGGTTTATAAATGAAGGCTTTAAGGAAACAGTTGGATATATTCATCTGGAGCTCAAAGGAGAAGTCAGGCCTGGAGACAAAAATTTTGGAGTTATCAATATAAAAGTAGGTATGAAAAACCATGGGATTGGATAGGATGACTTAGGAAAAGCTTAAGGAAATACAAGCGTGAGTCCGGGCAAACTCATCCCTACTGGCTGTATCATCAGCTTTTTCCTCCTCCTCCTCCTCCTCCTCCTCCTCATCATCATCATCATCATCATCATCATGAAATTCATCACGATCACTATAAGCATTTAGTGAACACATAATGTTCTGGACACAAGAGAAATATAGGAAAAAGAAAAAGGAATCTCTGTCTTAAGAAGGAAAAGGGAAACAGTGAAAAGTTGGAATGATTAATGCTATGATGATGGTTCTCTCAGGGGGGCAGTGGAAGTAGTAGACTCAAAAGGCCAGGCAGACTTCAAAGAGAAAGTAACATTAGAATATTTGAGTTAAGTGTTTGGATCCAAAGTAGTGTGATCCATGGAGAAAGACCTTTCCAGGTAAAGAACAACATTTATAAAATCAGGTGATACAAAAAAGGAGGGAAGGGTCCTGAAGCTGAGGAGTGAATGAATGTCATGCCAAGAACGGATGTGGAAGTAGATGAAGTTGGAAAGTAGTACTAGATGGATCATTAAGGCCCATGTACATCATGCTGAGAAGGTTTAAGCTCCATCTTGAAGGCAATGGTGGAGGATAAGTGGTAAGGCAAGAAGAAGTTTTTCTTTTAACAGAACAGGATCTGAAGCTCAAGAGAACAGAATTAAAATCTACCATGCACTAGCTTGGTGACATTGGAGATATTGCCTCGCCTCTGTAAGCCTTAGTTTTCATATCTGTAAAGTGGATAAGACAATAAGCACATGGCAGGGTTGTTATGAGAATTGAAGATACAGGTAAAAAGCAGTTGCATCCACCAGTAGTGATAATTTTGCTATTATGGGCCCTATTATGAATAGACCTTTCATTTTAAAAGTTTTTATAGAAGGATTAGAGAGTGCCAGAAATTATTATATTAATATGGATAAAAGTGGTGAGCACTTGGTGGTGGGAGAAGGTGACAGAAGTGAAAGGGTCTGTTAACTGACAGGCCAAGGGAGGAAGGGCGGACAGTCTAAATGGCTCTCAGGTTTCCAAGTAGGCAGGTGGGTAGGGTGGTCGTATAGCTCTTTAAAACTAGGGATATTGAAGCTGAGTACATTTCGTGGGGAAGGGGATGAATTCAATTGTGGATGTATTGGAATGCCTGTGGAAGCTACTTTGTGGGTCTGGAGCTTAACAGCAAGAATGGGCTGGAGATAAAGATTTCAGTGGATACAATGGACAAGGAGCATATAGGGAGTGAGAAGTCAACATCGCAGATTTATAAAACCTGGGGATCATTGAAATGTAGGGAGTGGAATAAGAAGTGTCAGGGATGAAGGTTAAGAGGAAGAAGATAGAGGAAAAGTGAGAGCCCACAGGGTAGCTCTGAGGTGTGCTCCTCATCCCACTCACCCAACAAGTTGCTTCTGCATGCTGGCCCTCCATGCACTTGCCACTTCATAGAGAAAGAGACATCTGTTTCCTCTGTCCTCCCTCAAACATGATTGGTTCAAGTTCAGAGTGGGAAAGGCTGAACTCTGGCAAACATTATAAAGAGATTTGGCCTCTTTCATTGTCCCCTTTGGTGCCACTCTATTTCTGGATTATATATCCCAATTGTTGGCTCTCCTGGGTCCTATCAATACAGGCCAAGGGATTGTAGACCTCAAAACTGACACTGACTTTATAGATTATTTAGCTGCACTCCGAATGACTTTGTATGCAAGGTGAGGAAACTAAGCCCCAGAGAAGCCAAGATGTTCAATCAGTTGATATTTTAATTGAACATAATTAAAGCACTTTTCCAAGGATTTTTACTCAGCAATGCTGCTGCTCCAACTTATTTGGTGATAAGTTGTTTAACATGATGTTCCTCCCTGGAATGTTAACTTCTAACCTGGACTCAAATTTCACCAAGCCCAAGTCTGATGGTGGTCATGTAGACACAAGAAGCAATAGGAAAGAAATGGGATAAATGAAGCGTGCCTTCTAACAAGCACACTGTTATAATAAAAATTGGGAGACACATTACAGAATAGGAAATACAAGGAGGATAATTGTGATTTCCCAAGATCATCCTTAGGGGGAAATGGTCCTGCAAAAACCTTACCTTGGATAGAATATTGAACAAGAAAAAGGGAAAACAATGTGTGAATTTTATTGTTCCCAAGATCCACAGAACTAGAAATTGTGCCACGTGGCATTGTAGGTCTTCCTATTGATTTATCCAGAAAACTTGGTCTGGGAGGTGAGCCAGAAAATGGAGCGATGCCTACATTACCTATTAGATTAGCAGATTTGTGGATTATTCTGGACATTAGTTCTTTTTTTTTTTTCATTTCTTAAGTTTTTTTTTTTTTTTTTTTTTTTTTTTTGAGAGAGACAGAGAACAAGTGAGCAGGGGAGAGGCAGAGAAAGAGGGAGAAAGAGAATCCCAACCAGCTTCTCCACTGTCAGCACAGAGCCCTATGCGGGGCTTGTACCCATGAACCACAAGAGCATGACCTGAGCCAAAAGCAAGAATTGGACCCTTAACTGACTGAGCAACCCAGGTGCCTCTGGACATTAGTTCTTACAGCAGATGTGGCTAATTGCCTACCCCAAATCTATTTCTTCTTTCTTAGAAATAAGACCCTGGTTATTATCTAGATGTATTCTTGCAAATCAAAAGACTCCAAAGATTTTCCTAGGCTCCTGATAGTATAATGGGTATAAGGCTCCTGACAGTATAATGGGTATGAATAGAAACAAAGTTTTCTTACTTGAAGAGATATCCATGTCTCTTTTGTGCTTTCTCCATCCAATTGTCTTCAACATGGATATGATGGCCCTAATTCTAGCAGCCATCTTGGCCCATGAAAATGAGAGCCACAGAAGAAGCCCCCACACCAGCCCTTGGACTTCTCACTTCTAGACTTCCCACAAGAAAAAAATGAATTTCTACTGAGTTCAAGCCACATTGTTCTATTAAGGCAGTCTAATTTAATCCTTACTTAATGAACTTGTTTCCTTTTATTGGGTTTTGAGTACTTAGGAGAGTATAAGCCATTAGTGGTTCTAATGTAAACAATATGATCAAGAAGTAATATTTAACACAAGTAATTATGAATTTTCTATATAAGAGAAAGCACCTTAAATGTATAGTGATCTACATTTCACAAAGCACTCTTCTTTATCTTAAAACAGCTCTTTACATTCTGGCTGAATTGCTTAAAATTGGACTCTTAAAAATAGCTAAAATATACACCAATATTGTTATGGTAATTTCCAGGTTAGCCACTTATTCCCTGCTTCCTGGACAAAGATTCTTAAACTCTTAAGACACATTTTTCTTATCAGCCAGTCGAGGACAATCATTTCTTATTTATAGGATTAGAGTAAAAGAAGTAATATGGCATAGTGATTAAGTATTAATCTCAACTAATTTCCAAATAGTTACTTCAAGCAACTTCTCTGTGCCTTGATTTTCTAGTCTGTAAAGTGAAAGTAAAAAAGTATATCCACTTGAGGATTTGGTGAAGACTAAATGAAATAATGCATGTGAAAGAGTACTGGACACATAGTATAAGCTCAAGAAGTGTTAGTTATTTTCCCCAAATTGCCTAAGACAGAACATTGATATGTCAGGGTCACTTAACAAGCCAAATAGCTCCTATTGTGCATCATTTGCAACTCTAAGACATCTCAGACACATTCGGGTATCACAAGGAGCTCGGAGCTCTTGGAGTAAGTGGAGATTCTGGCTCAGTGAAATGATTCCTGAGAAAAGGGCAGAGGCCCTGAGCTAGAGTTAGCAGAAAAACCTGGCCATCTTCCACACCTCTCTTCTGGCCACAGAGGAAGTTTTGGGTCCTTAAGAAAGAGCTTTGTACAGTGGCAGTTGAAATCCATTTCGTTCTATACCCTTCATGTTCTCTGAGGCCATCCAGAATCATAGACTCAGACTATTATTTGGGATTGAGTTGGCCTCCAAGGTCATTCAGAAAATGATAAAGATTTTGTGGGAGTCTCCAGGGATAAATTTTCCAGCCCAGATGCATGACAGTGGCAGGTGGGGAAGCCAAGCACAACCTCATGAGGACAGAGATGACACTGTAAGAGCAGATGAGCTCCCCTGGAGGCAAGCGACCCTTAAAGGTGCACATGCACATAACCAGTGGAGGCAAACAGCCCAGGACATCTGGTGATTCCAGGCGTGAAACCAGATCAAGAAAATGCCAGATACATGGATTGCGTGCCTAGCAGCAAAGATAAGCCTGGTTTCAAAGAGTCTGCTGTGAGGCTACAACAGCTATCCTTGAATTCTCAAAGAGGCCTCTGCCCGGAAGCCCCACACCATCACATACCAGTGGCATAACCTTAGATAAGTCGCTGAGTATACAAAACAGAGCAGTAGTTAAGAGTAAGGTTCCTAGCACTGGATTCAGGCCTGTATCTAATGCACGAGCTCTCCTACTCAGAACATCACACCAATCAAAGTCTCTATTTCACAGTCAGACTACAGGTATGGTACCTGCACCTACCTATAGTATTGGTAAAAATACTATAAAATATATTTTTAAAAATTGGTGGTGATGGTAATGTCCTAATCTGCATAGTAGCCACTAGCCACAGGTAGCTACCGGGCACTTGAAATGTGACTAATATGACTGAGGAATTGAATTTTAAATTTTATTTTGTTTGAACTCATTTGAATTTAAATAACCACATATGTCTAGTTGTTATATTATTGGACAGTGCAGCAAGCCTAGGGATGTAATGAGATAATGTCTTTTATCACTGTATCTGGCATCAAAGCATGATCACCTCTAGCTGGTATTGTTATTAAACTTCTCCTAGGTTCAATTTCTGTATCTATGAAATGGCACTAAAGATAGTATCTACCTCTTGAGTTTGGTGAAAGGATCAAATAAAATCTCTTGGGTGAAGCAGCAAGTACAGCGCTTGGCACAGAGTAGGTGTTTAGCAAATGTGAGTTCCTTTTCCCTTTCATTTAAAGTACTTTGACATTACCAAAATAACTGTCCAGTGATATACAAGGACATTGAGAACCTACTGTGAGTCTCGGCAAGAAGTTGGATTGTGTAGTAGTCAGCAGCACATCTCTAAAGCCGGCTTTGGCTGCAAAAAAGAAAAAATTCTGCTTGAGCAAGAAAGGAAAAAAATATTGGCAGTGATATGTGTACTACTAGAGTTCCACAAATATGCATTTGGCAGAAGCCTGACTGTCCAGACAGATCACAAACCACTAGTCAACGCACCTGCTAGACAACAGGGAATGTTATTGCTGTTATAAAGGTATGATTTATGAGTAATCTATACCCCAGGCAGAGACTCACTTATAGCAGACCTATTGTCCAGACTAGTCACTGACCCTCCAACTGGGGAAATGACAGCACTGATTGAAGAGACAGCAGGGTAGACCATGGAATTAAGCAAAACACTTGACCCTGTGGTCAGTGGGAGGCTGAGACTCGAGACAGGAAAAGATGCTGTTGTAGCTACTTATCCAGATGTTGCAAAATGGCTGTTGTGACAGAAGAAAACAGAACAATTGCAGGTGTGTTGGTCTCTAAAGGAGTGGCTACTTCGGCTTTCTAACAGCAAGGGGGATTTTAAGCAATGTCTTGTCTGTAAGGGGTCAGAGAAAGAGAAGAGGTACAATCAGGGCTAGTCTCATGAGGACTAGCTTTGCTCACACCCCAAAACCATTCTCAGTATCTGCTCACTGGTCCTTGGAATTTCAGATGGAGACCTGGGGCCTCTCATGGGTAAGCTGATAATAGATTGGATCGTAGTTGCAGTTTTAAACTTTTGAGGTGTGGTACCTTCAAGCCCTAAAAGCTATTTACGAAGTTTTGAGATCCTTCTGACAAACTGGGGGAGGTAGGGCAGTAGCCTAAGTGCATGGAGGCATTGAAGAGATTTGTGTCATGGAGGGATGATATTTGTTATGGAGATGTTAGAAATGTGTTGAAAGGGGAGTTTTCCTACCACAGATGTACACATTGCTTTTTGAGGAAAGAATTCTAATGGTCTCCCCCATCTCTCCCTCCTTCTCTTCCTCTGTCACCACCACCACCACCACCACCACCATCATCATCATCATCATCATTATAATAATCATCATCATCATCCTCTATGCAGCAATCTGCTAGGTGACTTACAGACTTGTAATTTATAATCTTCATGGAAGTTGTACAGCATAGGTATTGTCAGTCCCATTTTACAGATGAGAAAACTGAAGCTCAGAAGCTGTAATTTGAGTAAGTCAAGATCACATAACTAATAAGTGACAGAGCCAGGGGTGAAATCCTGAATATTTCCCACATATGCCCGTGGTCTCTAGCACCCAGCTTGCCACTTGAATAGATAACTAATGTGGCGAATGCAAGTGAGGAACCAAATTTTTAATGTTATTTAATGTTAGCTAATTGAAATTTAGCTAACTAATTTAGCTAACAGTGACTAATTTATCCAGCACAGCCCTAGCAACCGCATGAGGTAATGTCCTTGACCACTGTGCTCAGCACCTAATCAGTGCTTGACTAGACTGAAGCTACTGGACCTTCATTGCTTCCTGATTTTTACACTGTATTGAATACAGTCCTATTTCAATAACTCAATCAAGTCCAGTTAATAATAAATAATAAGGTACTCCTGCTCTGTGGGTTTTTTTCTCTTATAGTGGCTTACCTGTCCTCTTTTCCTGTTTGAATTAGTAAAAACCTATAATAGCTAACTGCTTGTAGCAGTTATAAACTGTGGTGTTAGAGCCAGTAGTCTCTAAAATTAAAAAAAAAACAAGATATTATGCAAGTTATGAAAAATGATATAACACTGTAACCAAAATGCAAAATTGTAGATACTTATAAATAGCAGTAGTAGCATAGTGATTTATGACTTTGATAATGTCAGATATTTGAAACCATTTAGTACCATTCATTGAATTCTCTACCCATCCCCATATCCACCAACATTTTTTAACCTTTATTTCCCTGGTCTCTTTCTGCTATAGAGTAAATGCTACAGAATGGGGCCTTTGGGAGGTGATTAAGTAACGAGGGTGGAGCCCTCATGAATGGCATTAGTGCCCTTACAGAGTAGACCCCAGAGAGCTCCCATGCCCCTCCATGTGAGGACAATGTGAGAAGACGGCCATCTATGCCCTAGGAAGTGAGTTCTTGCCAGACATGGAAACTGCCCCCACCTTCATCTTGAACTACCTAGCCTCCAGGACTGTGAGAAATCAATTTCTGTTATTTGTAAGCATCCAATCTGATATTTTTGTTATAGCAGCCTGAGCTGACTAGATACTTCCTTTATGTGTCTTTAATTATAGGCCACTTCATATACTTAAGGAAGACATCAAACTCTAACCATGCTACACCAACCAAAATAAGTAAATAAACACAAATAAAATGCTTCACGATTGGTAGGCAACATTAAAATAAAATTTGTGGTAGAGAATAAATTGCATAGATAAAGGCTGTGTTGTCCCAATAAATAAACTGACACAGAGAGAGAGTTTTGAGTCAGCCACACTTGGGAGGGTTCACCTCTATTGACTGAGCTGCGCAAGCACCTGAGTGGATCGGTGCCAGAGCTCTGAAATCCCTGGAGGCCTGTCTGCCAGGAGAATGAAAGTGTGACCCCAAACCTACACATCACCCGGTTCTTAGTTGTTCACTGCCAGACCCCCCTAGGTATTGACTGCGTCATAGTTTGTCATTGTTTCTTAATTTACAGAGAGGTAGAAAAGGCTCCTTTTAACTATTTCTCAGATTTGGGTTTTGTCTCTTTTTTACACTTCAGGTCATCAATTCTAAACCATTTATTCTATTTAATATTATCAATCCTATGAGTGCTAGGCGCTCTTCTGTGTGTTACCTCATCTGACGTCTCAAAACCTGTCAGAGATGTACAATTATTATACGTCAGTCAGAAGAGGAAATGGTGATAAGAGGTGACATAATGTATTTGTTTATTTAACTGAACACATCCTGCGCCTATTGCGTGCCAGTCACTGAGCCCACTGCTTGGTGCACAACAACTCCTTTGATCTTCAGAACCCTCCTAATGGGTAGGTTTTATACTCTTTATTTTAGAAACTGATGCTGAGGGAATTTATATGGCACTTCCAACTATCAACCATAGTAAGCTATAATTCTAGAATTCGTGAAATCCATGTCTAACTCCAAAGGCCATGGTCTACTTATGTTGCCAGCTATGAGGTGGGAGAAATATGGTTGTAACTTTTTAACCCAAACCTTTGCATAGATAAATGTTAATGCCTAAAAACTCCTGCAGTAGAGGAAGAGAGCTGCTATCTCACCATCTACCAACATTTTAATCTTACTCTATGGCAATTCTGTGTAACCAATTACTTCTTTATAATTCAATTGAATACTTCAGTAAACATTAAATATCTGTTTCCAGCATGGTAATTCTGTGACTCAAATCAAGGCTAAGAATGGCCATGAGAGGGACGCCTGAGTGGTTCAGTTGGTTAAGCATCCGACTCTTGTTTTCAGCTGAGGTCATGATCTCACAGTTCATATAATCGAGCTCTGCGTCGGGCTCTGCACTGACAGCACAGATCCTGTGCGAGATTCTCTCTCTCTCCTCTCTCTTTCTCTGTCTCTCTCTCAAAATAAATGAATATTAAAAAAAGAGAATGGGCTTAGAGTCCATTATTTGAGAATGCATAGTTCAAATCATGCTAAATAAACGATTAAGGACAAAAGTTCATCCAACTGAGTGAAAAAGACCAAAAGTCCCTACAAACCTCTGAGAGCACCTAGATGCAGACAGCAAGTTTCGCCACCAGCCTGCCCTTCAAAGTAGCTTGCAGCTTTGTCCTTTCCCTGCCCTTTCCTCTGCTAGATCAAGCCCTCATCCCCTCACCTCCAGGTCACTGCAGGAGCCCTGGGGGTTACTGGGCCCCCAGGAGCTCTGACCTTGCCAGTCTCTGGTGAAAATCTTCCTCTTAACCTGAACTCTTCAGGCCAAGAACTCCCAAAACAAAACCTCTGAGTAACACAACTCCTAGGGAAGTGGGGGAGGGGTTCATGGCCTTGACCTTTGCTTTTACCAGAACAACATATCCTTTTACCTGCTTTGTTGTTCCCTGTGGCATTTAGTTTACAAAAGGAAATGTTTGAAGGCTACCAGTCTCCTGCATCATGATCTTCATTTGGCCCACAGGCCCTCCCTTATCAGGACCTTTTCCCACAGTCATCCATTTGACCAGTGATAAGACTGATAATTCTTTTGTGGCTCATGGAAATTACTTTTCATTTTTTGAGCTTTATTTAACTACCTCTTCTCCAATTACCCTTAGCCTGAAGGCCATCTCTCTGGCAGCCAGGCAGGTCCTTAGTGGTCTATAAGCATCCACAGCCAGTCCCATGTCAGAGTCTTTGCTTATATAATTCTCAAACTTGTGTGTTTGCCAAAGTACCAACTGCAGCCTTTTTTCTTAATTACCTACCCCTACTATGTCTCAGTGCAAATTCCCTGTAAGAGTTAATTGGCGGTTTATATTTATCGCACTGGTAGGACATATGCCTTGCATTCAGTCTGGTCCAATCATTTGTGGCCAGCAGTTAGTCATGTGCTATAAATCTGGCACCTAGGCTTGTCCCTTTACAGGAACATTATTGGCAAGGTAAATACCTACTATGAAACCATATAAAACCTAATTAATTGTCTTTATGCTTGTTTGTCCACCCCACAATTCTCAAATTTAGTTTAGAGTTTATATCTTGCTCATGGTTGCATTCTCTGTACCTAGAATGAGCCTAATATATAGGTATTTAATATATGTGTGTAGAACAAGTGAATAGATGGAGTGATTGATAGAGGAAGGGATAGAGTTTTGATAGATGGATAGATGGAGACAATATAGCTTAGTGGTTAAAAGTGTGAGCTCTAGAGCCAGACTGCATTAGGCTCCAGTTCTGGCTCCACCACTCACTAGCTGTATGATATTGGCAAATTATTTAACTTTTCTTGGCTCAGTTACTGCATTTTCAAACTGGAATAATAATAATAATAATGCCAATCTCATAAGGCTTCTGTGACAATTAAAATGAGTTAGTCCATAGAAAGCACATAGAACAGCTCCTGCTCTTGCGACGTGGTAATGCTCTTTTTTTTTAAATCATTATTATTATTATTGTTACTGATGGTGAGGCCTTAAGGCAGCAGGCATACTTAAAAGCCAAGAAAAAGAAAAAAACCAAGATTTGAGGAAATGGCTTATGAAAAGCAGAAACAAACTAATGGCAAAGAAAACAAGACAGAAGATTGTCCCAAATATCAGGAAAAATATGAATTTAAGCATGCAGCTCATTTCTCAGGTAGAAAGAAAATGTTAGAAAGAAGGTCATGGGGGAAAGAGGGCCTGGCAAGAATTTGTATCCACAAATTTATGCCTAAAGAGCCAGCCATCACCCCACAGAACAGGACAGTACAAGTGAAGTCAGTGTTGTTGTCTGTTCACCAGTTCAATTCTGATGCCCATCAGTATCTCCAAGGGGATTCTGAGTGTACGGTGTTTCGTCAGTGCACAGAATCATGAATGCAGGCATCGGCAAGGGGACTTGGCTAGAAGAAGGTACATTCCAGCTACAAGACTAGTTAGTGCCAATTTTGTGAGCCACAGAAGAGGTGGTGGAGCCATGGCCAGTGGGTACAGTGAGGTTCAACCTGGGAAGCATGCGGAAGCCTAAACCCCAGCCCCTGCTGCAATTGCTGAAACCTGAGTCCTGGCACAGACCTGAGTCAACCTGGAAGAAAATGCACCTTCCCAAACTGATCTGCCCGAAGGGGACATCTTCCTGCAAAACCCAGAGGGGATGTCTTTTTTTCATTAGCTCAGAGGCCCTCCAGTGCTAGCAGCAGTCATATTTGCAGCCTTGGGAGGTTTTTACATCAGTTGCAAGATAAGTTGGTTTTCAGGAAAAGGAGAGATTGATGGGGCCACAGAAAGATGGATCTGAGCTTGGAGCTGCCTCTGCCTCCCTTCGCACATGATATGGCTAGCAGTGAGGCCAATGGGAATGACCCTGAGTAGAGTTACATATTTTTCACACCTCCTACTAAAACTCAGCAAATGCTTGACTTGCTGTTCCCAGCACAATTTTTCTTCCTGCAAAACGTGTTGGGATTATCGCTTTTAGCCACATATGGGCTGGAAGTACTTTGTAGGAGCCCCACGGGCCGCCAACCGTTCAATCCCATCCCTGGGAGAGAGCTCGGGGAAGCAGGGACCCAAAGTGCCCGTCCAAGAGCTCCCACATAGAAGGATCATTCCTGCTAATTAAGTCCAGTTTCCAAGACTGCATTAAAGCTGCCATCCAAATGATTTTGAAAGTCAGGAGGTAAAATACAAGCTTCAAGCCTGACACCTTGCCCTTATCCATCTTCTTGAGCCATTTCAGGACATTGGGTAACATATGACTTTTCTTTCAGTCAATCCAAGATATTATCTGCTGAAATCGCTCCACTGGTATGGGAGGGGGCTTCAAAATATGGAACAGATGCACAGCTGCCACCTGAGATGATGCATTATGAATTCAGAACTGTCATCACCTCCCCCACCACCCCTACCCTCCCCCCTAAGCACATATTTGTTCATGTGGTTTACACCTGTGGGATTGTGGGATGCGAGACAGGAATCTAATTACTGTTTGGGAGACAACCCAGTCTCTAAAACGGATTCCTGTATCTTTGTTTCCCCGGAGAAGCTTGAAATCTCTTGCCAACTCTTCATGTGGTCCAGCTGGGTTAAAGCTCCAGTCCACTTTTTCTGGCATTTGGTACCAGTGACTAAACTCTGAGGCCTTCATACAACAAGTCTTACAATGTCTGTCTATCTCAGCTCCCCATTTGTATCCTGCCATGCAGGCAGTAATTTTTCAGTGCCTTTGTACAGAAGTGCTATTGCAATCTGTGGTTAAAAGGGACATGGAGAGCTCTTGGTCCCTGATTATGTGAGGGAAAAGACCTTGTTTCACTGTATTTAGGGGGAAGAAGCGTTCCTGCTGTTGTCTGTTGAGAGACCTCCTCTAAGTAAGCACCAATAGGGAAAGAAACAACTCGAGAGAAGAGAGGGGAAAACAGAAGACTATTCTAAGAGGTTTGTGTGGGCAGAGAAGAAAGAATTGTTGAATGTCTGATTTGAGAAGGCCTTCTGCAAGGATGTAAACTGAAAGGATTTCTGCTCACTGAGAACAGTTTTTAATTCTATGTTGATGTATTGACTTGGTTAGTATTAGCTTATTCTGGTAGGTTCTAAATTCCATAAGGGCAAAGAATCTGTTTTGCTTAGCATTGTGGTGCTCTCACCTAGACTAGTACCCAGTACATAGTAGGTACTCAGTAAATGCTCTCTGAATACAAGATGCATATCTGAATAACTCGTCTCTAGGATAAAGCTCCCAGTCTGGTTGCAGATATGACTGTGGAACAAACTTGGTAAGGTTCATTCAAGGGTTGGTCACTTTATACACAGGCCAGTGAGTGGTCCTGACCACCACACCACCTACTCTCTCAGTCTGGGCTCTGCAACTGCCACCTTCACCTCTATCTCCTCCTCCTGGAAGAGAGTCTGAACCTGATCCACCTGGGGCTGCAGCTCTTGTCAAATTATTCTATTCTTTGCTCCTAGAGGAAAGGCAGGAACTCTCCTGTCCCTTGCCTTTAGCTATATAAGTTGCTATTTCCATCACTGCCTACTTTTGGTGTGTTGGCCTGGCTGGGTGAGCTGAGGATCAAGGTTCACCAGTTGAGATCACTGGGAGTCCCAAGGCATAAGGTCATATTCTTGGCCTCCCTGAAGCATCTTGATTATGCCTTTAGTCTTAGCCCTTGTCAACAGCTCATACCCTTCACCAGTTCGTAAACCTAGAATTTGGTCCTTATCTGTTTGATCCTTGTCCTAATCCTTTATCTTCCCTTCTGTTTCTCTACTTCAGGATAAAGATGGTTGGGGTTAGGGCCATCTCTGAGGAACACAGAAGATAAGCATGAGAGCCATGTGGGTTAGATTTCCCTTCTTCTCAGGTGAGGGAAATCAAATTAGGAGTTTGGCTTGGAATGTCAGTGAGCAAAGGGGTTAGAAGTCAGACAAGGAGTTTGGGGTGGATGCTCAGTTATTAATGCAATGAAAATGATTGTCTCATCATTACAAATGTATTGAACATCATACACCTACCAGAGGGGTTACACCCAGCCATAAGCCATTTTAAAGACAAGGATTCCAAAGGAAAGAGTAAGAAATGGATGTTTTTGTCACAAGCTTTGAAAGAGGGATGAACTATTACTTTACCCTTTTCCTTTCAGTTTTTGTTAACTCTGGTTCTCTGTTCTGGCTGCCTGGTGATGAAGGATCCCTAGTTTGTTTTGTTGCGGAAAACATCTCCCTCTGATAGAAATTATCAGGACCTCAGGCACATAGCATGCTCAGAGCAGCTCCTTAGACCACATTCCTCAAATTGGGGGGGAAGGGGGGCTTTTCGTTGACCAGTCCTCTGCTTCTTGGCTTCCAACTTTTCAAAACTGCTGGTAGCCAAAGTGGAAAAGCAGAATCTCCCATTCTTTGCTTATTAAGCACATTGGCCAAAGTGAACGCTTGTTGCTAAGCCCTCCAGCACAGCACATGTCTCTGTTCTTCACCAACGCACACAACCTCAACATGCCATACTGCCAATGACTTAGCAAGCTCTCAACCCATGCTTCTACAAGTAAGTAATAGCCTAGGGACACCTGGGTGGCTCAGTTGGTTAAGCATCCCACTTCGGCTCAGGTCATGATCTCACAGTTTGTGGGTTCGAGCCCCATGTCAGGCTCTATGCTGACTCAGAGCCTGGCACCTATTTCAGATTCTGTGTTTCCCTCTCTCTCTGACCCTCCCCTGCTTACACTGCCTCTCTCTCTCTTTCTCAGAAATAAATAAAAATTTAAAAAAAAAATTAAAAAAAAGCAATAGCCTGAAGGAGGATCCAAATTCTCAAGTCTTCTCCCAGTTCTAATCTCATACAATAAAGGGAATAGAAAGTTAGGTGCAACTAGAAAAATGAAGCCCCGGCTCACTGGCCAGGTTTGCAAGAACCTGTTGATTCGTTTCTAGGCCCAAGAGCTGATATTAGTATGTATTGCCACGGACTTTTCTCTTGTTGCCTGTATACCCTTAAAAGGCAGGCTCTCCCCAGATTTAGTAAAGTGAGAGGAAAATAATGGGAAATCTTTTTGTTTCTAGTATCACAAGACTCTAAGAATTCTTTTTAAATTTAAAACACACAATTTTTTTAAAAGCACAAAACATAATTACTAATGTTTTTGTGTTACTTTTAGTTAAAGATGAAGTACAAGTTGGGAAAGGGCTAAAGAAGTACAAATACCAAGGTTTAAGCAAATTCCTCACTCACTGATCCTTTTCTAGTATTAACTGCCCTGGTTTTTCCCTGAACTCGAGTATAACATTGTTCCTCTCAATTAGACCCTCTAAAATTAGAGTATGGTTACTGGGCCATGTAAATAGATATGGGAGATTGGAGAGCCATTTGATATTAAAAGACTTTTCTGGAAATTGCTCTCAAATTCTCATTGCTTTCCTTCCCTCAGTGGTATATGAATAAGCCACTTGCATGGCTATATAGTCAAATAAAGACTTCACAGTTCTCCCTGGTCCTCTATTCGCAGCTTTGTCTTACTTCCCCTTTTACCTCAGGTGCATGGCACCTTCCCACCAGCAGTGTGAATGGCCCCATTGCCTTCTCCCACAGCTCAGTGGCCTCTCATCACTTACTGTGGAAACATTCTCTTGTTCTCCAACATCTGGTATAGGCAAATGGTCTCCCTCACTGCAAATTCTAGTGTATGCTCGAGATAGAAAACTGTCTTCTTTTTTTGAAGGGATCAAATTCCCATCCTTAATGTAACTTCAGATTTATCAGATCATGATTTTAACCCATTAAATCTGAACATGACAGGGTTGCTGTTGCACCAAACAGGATTGTTTCCAACGGTCTGGCCAAACTGAGCTAACTGGTGTTCAGTCTTATACATACACTCTCAACACCGGCAGAGTATGTGTATGCTGGGCTAAGAAGTTAATGGTATGGTTTTGGGGGAAAAAAAAAAAAAACAATAACACACTAAAGTTTTAATAATAATAATTAGTCTCCAGCCATATTTCTTGGCAAATATCATTGTTAATGTATGATACTCGCTAGGCAAGTACTGGATCTCAGTTCCCACAAAATAAGGAGGTTGGACTAGATTGGTGATTTTCAAACAATATTCCTAGAATTGTGGGATTTCAGACGTGTATCCTCTGTGGGCACGGAGTGGGGTAGGTGGATTTGGGGAGCTGAGTGGGCAGAAGTCACAGCTCCACATCCTACTTCATCCAGAAGAAATCTACTCTTTATTGTTTTATATGCTGAGTTTCTGGGTAAGACTTAATAAGACCAAGTGCTTCATAGTTTAACCATTTCTTTGAAAATGACTGAGCTACATTATCTCTACATTTTGCCTTCTTACTCTAAATTTTCAAGAGACTGATTAAATTATATGCACTGTGAGGTCAGGGTGAATTGGGGTGATGGAATAAAGAACAGAACAGCATTAAAGAATTGGGTTTTAAGCAGCCAGGCTTTAGAATCATAAAATAAGTTTATTCCATCAAAATAGTGATGCTTACCGACTAAATATTTTTAGTTGTCAGAAAAAAATTTTTTGCAGCTGCTCAAGTGGTGCCCCAGAAGCTCTTGAGTGAATGTTTTTATTGTTGTTATTATTGTTAAATCTGGAAACCAAGCATTTTAGGAACTTCCAAGTAGGAATGCTTAAGTTTGTTCTGGAGCTTGAAGCATCATCCTTCTGCCTAAAGGAAATAAAGTGAAATGTCGGTTATGTGTCAGACAAAATGACCCTGCCAGCTAAAATAAATAAATAAATAAGTAAAAATAGCAGTTGTGATATTTGAGGTCAATTTTCCACATGGTAATGCAACTTGTTTGCCTGAGTCGCTCTGCATTTTCATGCCTAGTCTTAACCCATGGTAAGCATGCAACCCACGGTATCCCCAGACAGCCATCCTGGGGTCCTTCTGTGTGTTAATTGGTCCTTTGCACTTGCTCAGCCCCCTGTAGTACTAACTGAGCCCTGACCTCTAGTGGCAGGAAGGAATTAGCAAGAAGAACAATGGGGTAGTTAGTTGAGGTGAAATCCTAAACAAGTGAAGTTGCCTGTGATCCATAGATCCTGTGTGGCCCAGTTGCAAAGGCAGCTAATTTGGGAAACTAGTCACACACAAGTGGATAACCTGTGAGAACCTCCATCTAAAAGATCTCAGATGTTACAATCTCTAGCTCCATTGAGAAAGTGGAGTTGTAAACCAAGCATGGGATTTTTTTCCCCCAATCAAGGAACATTAATCCAAGAGATGGGAGTTTGGGACCAATGGGGGGAAAAAAATCCATCATGAACCAACCTAGATACAAGGTAAGTAAATTTGGTTGGTTCCATTTTAGAAAGAAAAACGTTATTCCGTCTTAGGACATTAAACTTCATTTGAAAAAATAGTACCTGCTACATGCAACAGCATAGATGAATCACATAAACATCATGTTGAACAATAAGAGTTAGATACAAAGGAATACATGCTTGATTCTAATCATAGGAGGCTCCAAACTAATCTCTGGTGATAGAGGTCAGAAGAACTTTGGGGAAGGTGTTGACTGGGAGGGGACATGAGAGAGCCTGCAGGGAGACTGGAAATGTCTTGTGTCTTGCCATGTTATATTTAAACAGTTGAGTATATATGTGAAAATTCTTCAAGCTGTACATGTAAGATTTTTCCACTTTGATGTCTGTAATTATACTTTAACACCAACAAAAAATAATAACAAAAATGTGCCTAGCACATAATATGACCTTCCTAAATATTCACTGAAGGATTTGATTAATTGATATGTCACTACCATTTTCATTACCAGAAGTAAAGAAACTAGGCTAAAGGGGGAATAAGAAGAAGGGAAACAGAAGGAAAAGGAGAGAGAACAGTTTTTAAAACAGAATCTGGGAGAGGGTTGTGTGGAAAGGATAAATAAAGACAACAAAATCTGGAAGGAGAAAGGAAGAGCTGGAACAAATTAGAGAGGAGGAGCAATACTAGGGTAGGAGAGCTTGTCTTATGCTCTTCCTTTTCTCTGTGGCTACCCCTGAAAATTATCTTGCCTTTATTAAGAAATAACCCTTAGGGCACCTGGGTGGCTCAGTCAGTTATGCATCAGACTTTGGCTCAGGTCATGATCTTGTGGTTCATGGGTTCGAGCCCTGTTTCTGGCTCTGTGCTGATAGCTTGGAACCTGTAGCCTACCTCAGATTCTGTGTCTCACTTTCTCTCTGCCCCTCCCCCACACATGCTCTGTCTTTCTCTGTCCCTCAAAAATGAGTAAATGTTAAAATTTTAAGAAATAGCCCTTTAGGCCATAGGATTATCTAGTCTTCTTTTATGTTACACTTCAACTTTTTATTTTAAAATATTTAGTATTTTAAGAATATTTAAATATTTATTTCATGAAATTCTCAAGTTTTACAGTTTTAAGGAATAACCAAAGTTGTAGATTCACACTTGGACCTGAAATTGTCTCCATTGTCTATAAAACAGGTGAGCCATTCCTTGAAAGATTGTCTCCTTAACACATATTTATTGAACTCCCACCCCATGCCCATTTCATGTCTTCACTCCTTAGGAACTTAGTAATTTCTAATTTCACAATATCTGGTGGTTGCCTTAGAAGCTACCATACCTCTTCTAGCTGTTTTGTTGGTGCTGGTTATTTGTGGTAATTAAAGCCAAGTATTATTATTTGTTTGTTCAGTGAGTGGGTATGTAAGAAATAAAAAACAGAGAAAGAGCCCTTATGGAATAAATGAGTTGATCATTTTTTTGTGTCTGGTGAGTTGCCCAATGAGCATTTTGGGTCTTCTTTCCTCTGGCTGAGGTAGCCAGGGTGGCCCCCCAGGGCTAAAGGGACATATGACTCGAGCTCTGTATCCTGAGCAATAGCCATTTATACTGAACAGAATGATATGAAGCAATAAGCCAGATTTTGAGTGCGGGCTGGAAATATTCCACCCCTGCTCTGCATTGTCAACAATGAATAAGCATCTAAAGTCTTCTTGAAGGTCTTCAGTGAGAATTTCCTCACTAATGTAGTGCAAGTAATAACTGTAACAGTAGTGAACACTTGTTTACTGTACAGTAAGCAATATACATATACTGACTCATTTAATTTACAACAACCACCCTGTGATGCAGATAGAGGTAAGGAAACTGAGATCCAGTGAGCTGAGTAAGTGGCAGAGCCAGGATTGCAACTAAGCTGTCTGGATCCAGAGTCAGCTTCCTTTGTGTCTCCTTGTGTGTCAAGAACGTTTTTACAATTCTATAAAATTGATGAGAGCAGGACAGAGGACACGGATTGCCTGGATTTTAGACTTTTTTCCACTGCTGCTTACCAACTCCGTAACCTTAATCACTAGACATCTTTAGGTCTCAGTTAACACATTCTAAAACTGAAGGTATTGGTTACCTCCAGTCTTTATTCTCCTTGAGCCTTTGGATCATAGATTTAGATATGCCTTGTGTCTTCTAATCCAACAGTAATTTTTACCTAGATGATGATCAGAATAATCTGGAGAGTTTTGAAAATGTGTAGAATCCTGAGCCTTAAGATCGATTGAATCAATTTTTTGGAGTGAGGCCTTGAATTCTTTTTTTTTAATATTTAAACTTTACTTATTTTTCAAAAGCTGTTTGTTTGTTTGTTTGTTTATTTATGTTTAAATCTACTCCAGAAATCTGGTATGATTGTGAACCATGGATTCAGTTCATTTTCCCTCAGTACTGGAATTCTTTCCATATCATCTTTCTTCTCTTGAACAGGTTGGATTTTAAATGTGCAAAAAAGTAGAGAATAAAATAATAAACCCATCACTACCTTCAAAAATTATCAACTCATGACCAATCCTATTTCAGTTTTACCCCCACATACTTCATGGCATTCTTGGCAGGTGATGGCAGCCCTATTTCTCTTTAAACACCTCCACCAATGGAGATCTCACTACCTCCAAAGACTGCTAGTATTATGGTCCTTTGAACTAAAAAGTGACAGAAGCCCAACTTTAACTTAAATAAGAGAAACCACCTTCTGGAATGCTACTTGGATATTTCACAAAATCTAAGAAAGAGTTGAGTGACCAAGTTGTGTGACGATAAGAGTATAATGAACTTCAAGAATATCTGGAACTCAGAACTCAAACACCTTTCTGTTTTCCCTCTCTCACTTCTCCCTCTCCCCTCCCCTCCTCTTGTCTTTCACTCCTCTGAGTGCTAGTTTAATTTTTTTCTTTCTTGCTATATACATTAGTCTTCTCCTCTTGGTGGGAAACTCTTCTCTGGTTTTACTTCTTAGAGTTTCTGCCATAGGCAGCCTGTCTCTCACTCCTAAGTCCCAACATCTCAGGAGAAGGAGTCATTGGCTTGAATTGGGTCAGGTGCAACTTTAAAGATATTTCAGTGATAACCGTGAGGGAATGGGAATCAATTTCCTGAAAGTAGGGTGGGGTGAGAGAGCTAAGGTGCTTAAATACTTTTTCCGCCACCCATAATGTGTCCAAGGTTTTTTAGACTTTACTTACTATCGGTAATGTCTCCCCTGTAGAAGGCTGACCTCTCCCTTCTTGTAACTTCTGCCACTGAGTTTTTTCTCTGCTCTGAAAATACACAGACCAAGTATATTTCTTTTTTCACATGATGTGATTTGAAAACAACTCTCAAATCCCTCACTTAATCTTCTCTCCCCAAGGCTAACTAGCCTTGGGTTCTTCAACACTCCCTGGACTGACATGATTTTGAGTCCTTTTTTTGTCTTGGTCACTCTCCTCTGGATTGGCTCCAGTTTGTCACTTAAAAATTGGCACTCAGAATTGAAGGCAATAAATGTTCCAGATGTGAACAGGCCTGCAGAGTCAAGAGCAGGACCAGGCAAGCCCCACACACCACACACATTTACACATATATACTGTGGAGAGGACATTGTCAATAAAACTCCAGCTTGCACTCCTCTTCTGGAACCTCAAAATGCTCAGTTCATTTCAGGTTTGCAGTCAACTAAATCCCAGCGCTCGTTATGGGAATAACTGTTAATCCAGCAACTCTCCCCCTCTTCCACGTTTCCCAACCTTTTTATTAAATCCAAAGTATTAATCCCAGATATTAAATACATCTTATTAGTTTGGCCTGATTATTCCAGGCTGTCAGAATCTTTTGGAATCCTTATTTTTCTCTCTCAAATATTGTATCTTCCTCTCAGCTCTATCAGCTACAAGTATGATAGCAAGTCCTCTTCATTTTCAAGCCATTGATAAAATGTTGGAGAGAACCAGCCAGAGCCTGGGACACAGAGGCACACTGTTCAGGATCTCCTTCATGTGGATATGGCTACCTTTGTATTGACTGGTTAGCTACCTTACTGGACTAAGGTCCACAATTCCTATTCACAGTTCTGAAATACAAAAATTAAATGTAATTAAATTTAAAGCTCCCTCCTCAACAAAATATTAGCAAATCAAATCTAATAGCACATGAAAAGGATCATATACCATGACTAAGTGAGATATATTCCAGGAAAGCAATGGTGGTTGCAGAAAAGCAATGATGGTTCAACATTATAAGAAAATCCATATATCACATTAGTAGAACACAGGGAAAAAACTCACATGGTTATCTCAATTGACGCAGAAAGGCATTCATCAAAATCCAGCATATTTCCTGATAAAAAGCTGTCAAAGCTCAAAATAGAAAGAAACATCCTAAACATTATATATGGCACTTATGAAAAATACACAGCTAACATCATATTGAATGGTGACAGATTAAAAGCCTTCCCTTTTATATCAGGATGTCTGCTTTTGCCCCTGTTATTCAACATAGTACTGGAAGTTCTAGCAGAGCCATCAGATAAGAAAAAGAAAATAAAAGGCATCCAAATTAGATAGAAATAATTAAAATTATCTCTATTTGGAGGTAACATGATCCTGTACATATAAAAAAATCTTGAAGAGTCCATAAAAAAACTGTTAGAGCTAATAAATGAATTCAGTCAGGTTTCAGGGTACAAGATCAACAAAGAAATATTGTGTTTCTGTACATCAAAAATGAGCAATCTGAAAAGAATGTTGAGAAGCTAATGCCATTTATCATAGGACTGAAAATAATAAAATATCTGGGAATAAATTTATCTAAGAAGATGAAAATTTGTCCTGAAAATTATAAAACATCAATGAAAGAAGGTAAAGAAGACCTTGATTGACATCCCATCTTCATGGACAGGAAGATTTAATATCATTAAGATGGCAATACTATCCAAAATGCTTTACAAATTCAACACAGTCTTTATCAAAATTCTGACAGGTTTTTGTTGTTGTTATTGCAAAAATTGAAAAGCTGATATTCAACTTTATATAGAATTGCAAAGGGCCCCAAATAGCCAAAATAATATTTGAAAAGAAGAACAAAAATGGAAGATTCACACTTCTCACTTTCAAAACTAAGGACAAGGTTACAGTAAAATAAAAAAAAAAAAAAACCAAAATACTGTGATACTGCATAAGGGTAAGAGATAGGCCAATGGAATAGAATTTGGAATCCAGGAATAAGCCCATACATCTACAGTCAATTCGTTTTGACAAGAGTGCCAAATACTTATTTAGTGGGTAAAGAATAGTCTTTTTAACAGATGATGCTGGCACAATTGGATTTCCACTTGCAAAAGAATGAAGTTGGATCCCTATCTCACATCATATACAAAAATTAACTCAAACTGGATCAACAATATAAATACAATACCTGAAACTATAGAACTTTTAGAAAAAAAGGTAAATATTCATGACCATGAATTTGGATTTGACAATAGATTCTTAGGTATGACATTAAAAGCATGAGCAAGAAGAAAATATAGATAAATTGGACTTCATCAAAATTTAAAACTTTTATGCATCAGAGGGAATAATGAAGAATATGAATAGACAGCCTACATAATGGGAGAAAATATTGTCAAATCACATACAGTATATGATAATCACACATTCTAGTATCCAGAATATATAAAGAACTCTTACAACTCAACAACAAAAAGGCAACTCAGCTTAAAAATGGGCAAAGGATGGAAGTAGACATTTCCTGAAAGAAGATATACAAATGGCTAATAAGCATTAGCCATTAGGGAAATGCAAATAAAGACCACAATGAGATTCCACTTTACACCTGCTGGGATGCCAGCAGAAACAAAAATAATGTTACTAGTATTGGTGAGGATGTGGAGAAATGAGAACCCATTGCTGCTGAGAAATATATAATTGTTCAGTCACTGTGAAAAACAGATTGACATTTCTGCATAAACATAGAATTCGATAAATAGAATTAATTTTAGAAGCTAAACATGAAATTACCATATGGTTCTGCAATTCCACTCCTAGGTATTTACCCCTAAGAGTTGAAAAGAGGTGTTCAAACAAAGACTGGTACATGAGTGTTTATAACAGCATTATTTATGATAGCCAAAAGGTGAATAATCTAAATGTCCATCAATGGTTTTGTCCATAGAACAAAATATGGTATATACATAATGAAGTTCTGTTATAAGCTACAACATGGAAGAACATCGAAAACATTATGCTAAGTGAAATAAGCCAGATGGACATAAAAGGACAAGTGTTGTATGGTCCCACTTATATGAACTCTTTAGAAAAAGCAAGTTTACAGAGACAAAAATAGAACAGACGTTATGAGCAGCAAAGGGACAGAGGACAGGAGAGTTATTGATTAATGGTTACAGTGTTTCTGTTGAAAGGAATGATGAAAACATTTTGGAAACAATGGTATTGGTTGTACATTATGAATGTACATAAGGCCGCTGAATTGTACACTTAAAAATGATTAAAGTGGTTAGAGGTGCTTGGGTGGCTCAGTTGGTTAAGTGTCCAACTTTGGCTCAGGTCATGATCTCACAGTTTATGAGTTCAAGCCCCGCATTTGGTTCTGTGCTGACAGCTCAGAGCCTAGAGTCTGCTTTGGATTCTGTTTCTCCCTCTCACTCTGCCCCTCCCTCACTCTTGCCCTGTCTCTCTCTCCTTCAAAAATATATAAATAAATAAACATTTTTAAAAAATGCTTAAAGTGGTTAAGATTTTGTTATAAATTATACTACAATTTTTTTAAAAAATTAATAATTTGGTATACCAAAAAGAAACATTGTATCATATACTTGAAATGGTGAATTGTACAGAATGTGAATCATATCTCAATAAAGCTTTTTAAAAGAACCCTATGGGGGCACCTGGCTGGCTCAGTCACAGGAGCATGTGACGCTTGCTATCAGGGTTGAGCTTGAGCTCCATGTTGGATATAGAGACTATTTAAATAAGTAAGTAAGTAAGTAAGTAAATAACTAAATAAATACTTAAAAGAACACTAGTAAAAACTTTTTTTTTAATTTGCAGCAAACTCATTTGGGGGCAAAACCTGACATAAACTGACTAGCTTTTATTTATCATATTCAGTGTAAAGAATAGTATTTTTTTTCACAGAAATATTAACACATTTGATTCAGGGTACCGACCCAGACCCTGCTAAGGAGTGTTATATAGCATATATGTCTATGTATTTATATATACATTTTTTTAATTTAAGAATTCTCACTTCTCAAAACATGTAACGTCAGGACTTTCAAATAAGGGATTAGGGATTTGTAGCTCGCATCCACGTCTCAAGGTCTACAGGATGGAAGGAAAGTCATTTGGCAAATGCTCATCTGAGACCTTGAGGAAACCTAAGAGCACAGGGAACAATTAGAGCTGTAATTCCATTCCAAGTATTTATGCAGAGGAAATGAAAACATATGTCCACAAAAATATTTGTATAAGAAAGCTCAGATCAACTTTATTCATAATAGCCCCATATTAGAACCCATCCAAATGTCATCAACAGGAGTGTGTTAGCAAATTGTGGTATATCCATGTAATGACATACTGTTCCATAGTGAAAACGAGCTGTTGGTACAAGCAATAACATGGATGAATCTCAAAGGCTAAGTGAAAGAAGCCAGACACAAGAGAGTACATACTATATAATTCCATTTTTTTTGAAGGACAAGAGTAGTGAAAATGAAGCAACAGCATAAGAAATCAGAAAAATGATCGTCATTGGGAGAGGAAGGGGAATAGGCTGTGGGAACAGGAAGGAGCTTCCTAAGGTGTTGGAAATGCTCTTGTTTTTTGAAAATATTTCATGGGTATATTCATTTATCTAGATTCATTGAACTACACTTAAGTTCTTTGCATTTTAATGTATGCAGTAATGTCTCAAAACATACAGGAATCGCATGGATAAGATAGAGAATCAATCAAACAAACCAAAAAGGACCCACCTCAGAGGGTTGTTCAAAATAATGGATATATATATATAAAATTTGCAGTTCAGTTATCCAGGCACAAAATTTTTGTAACTTGTAATTTTTCGTATTATCCTATTACTTGTAAATGTGCACATTTTGCTTTGATTCTATCTTTTGCACCACTCTAATCTGTCACACATTATTTTAATGGGTCAATTTTTAATATTATGAAGAAAGGCCTAGGAAGGGCACCTAGTGACTGACATTATGGTCACACACAATTGGTAGAAATAAAGGGATTTCCTTTAGGCTCATTTAAAAGATTTTAATGATAGAAGGACAAAGGGAATATTTGGGGGTGGGGTGCTCAGTAAAATTCACATTTCCTACAGTTTTAAGAAAAATTGATAAATTTTATAGATCACCATGTTTTACAAAACTAAAAGGAAGCTAACTCTCAGAGAAGTTAAGTGATTTGCCCAATACCACACAGCTAGAAAAGGGGGAGAAATTAGACCTTAAGTCCCATGTTGTTTTCATTATCTTGTGAGCGCTTACCCAGGACTCCATTAACCCCAGGTGAACTCCCTGAAATTTGGTTTTCTAGTGGGGAGGAAATCTATAGCTTTCAACAGATTTTCAAATGTCTCTATAACCTAAAAAAAAATAACATGCCTTTGTGAAATAGAATAATTGAAATCTAAATATGCAGAAACTTTGATTACAAAGAATTTTTGGTCTTCAGTTTTAGAAGAAATGGCAAATACCAGGCAAATAAACTCATACTGGGGTTTTATTCCAAAAAGTGACACACTCAACTCTGCCCCCTGCACCCTGTATGCCAACATCAACAGCAGGGACTGTAACAAAACATACTCCACCATCAGCTGTAGCATCCCGGATTCCCTCAAGTGTTTCAGGCAAATGAGGTTTTACTATCTAAGTAATATTTAAGATAATTACACTTCTTTTTTAAAAGAACAAGTGAAGCCAATATGAATACTGGTTGCTACGTCTCCTCTGCAAGGGGTAATTGGATACTTATCAATTTCATACTTCTGGGAGTCATGGGGGACAGGAGCTGCAGAAAGCTATACTCAAAGGAATGTAGACCTTCATTTTCAAGGGAAAATAGGATTTACACAACTTTTGGCTCTAAACATCCTCATTTCAGTGTATTTGAATATGGAATATTCCCAAGTTCCTTGTGCTGATGAAATAAACATACTAGAAGCCTGTTGTGTCTTCACTGCTTGTCACGAGCTATTGAGTCTCTGGATTTACTGGATACCTGTATAGTGAAAGAAAGAAATACTCAGGGGGTTCCAACTGATTAGTCCCAAACTCTGTAATGATATGCCTTTTAAAAAGTCCTCTGGAGCATAGCTGAGTACATAAAATAGCCTTTACTATCCTATTGACTATAATCCGAGGCTGTGGGAACTTTGCTTTTACAACATGGAGAGAGCAGATAGTTCTCAGCTTATACAAGACCAAAATAGGAACAAAAACCCAAGCTCAATTTTAATGTCATACATGATAATAATGAAAACATCTCCTGACCCTTGCTCCCATGAAAAGATAATCAAACTAAGTGTGGCTCCTCCCTGGAGTGTCACTGGCATTGAAAAAGAAGGACTATTTGTTACAGATCTGGTGCTCCATAGACTTGTCTGAACTTTAAGAGATAACCATGACTATGAGGTTGTCCAACAAATTGTAAGGATTTTTTTTTTTACTCTTGTAAAATAAAGTGCTTTTAATCTTGCTCATGACCTATCATATGGCTAATTACAAGTAATCAGAAAACAAGAAGGTGATTTTTCTTCATAATCCAAACATTCTGGCTCTAGTTCTCATGCTGAGATGTTAGTAAATGAAAAGTTTTCCTTGAAATCACAGGCTTGGTGTCTATTAGGGATCACTGACAGTGCTTTCTTACCTTTCATAGGTGCCTCAAGACCTCATCAACAGGCAGAACTGGTGGGTTTTGATTAGCCAATAATAATTTAGGAGCTAAAGTAGGCAGACTTATTAGGGATTGTCAGAAACTAGAATAATGGCCACACACAAATCCAAACCATCTGGCCTATAATAGAGTATGTCTTTCTATAGGTTATATCTTGCTTTTGCAGTAATAAATTATTCTATCACATTCCCAATAAGGAGATGGAGAGGGGAGGTCAGGTGACCCTGAAATGTCTGATTTAATTCGAGATGCCGTCTCTGCAACTCCATATTCTATCACCAACTCCAAAGCATAGGGGTATTCTTTTCTTTTTCCACTGGCCTGACAACCAAGAATGTTACCAGCTGAGTTATAGGGACGGTGGACACATTAGTCAAGCCCTGTTCATATGAGCAGGTGGCAGGAGAGAACGAAGGGGTGTAGATAATCTAGGAGAGTGGTTCCAAAACCTGACTGATTATTAGAATCACATGAAGAACCTTTCTAAATCACAGACTTCTGAGCCTGTTGAGTGTGTGGACTTCAGGGGGCTTGTAGTGGATTCTAGTGTATTGGTCAGTTTTCATGAAGGTAATAAACCACCTCAACATCTCAATAGCTCACATAAACATTTGTGCTCACGTTTCATGAGATCTATGAGTCTGCTGCAGCTCTCTTGGGCATGCCTGGGCTTGACCTCGAAGTATGTGTATTCTCATTCCAGAACCCAGGCTGAAGTAGTATCCACTGACTAGGGCGTGCCGTTCTCATAACTGAGGCCAGAAGCTCAAGGGGTTGCCAAGCCAAACCATGCCAACACATCTAAGGTTTCTAGATTATTGTGACATGCATCACACCCACTTATAACTCATTGACTAAGGCAAATCTATGACCATGTCCAGTATTCATGGGGTGAGGATTAAACATCACCTACAGGAAAGCATGGCATATGTGGCAGGCTGAGTGAAGGTAGCAAGGGAGATATAATTGTAAACAATTACGTGGTAGGCTATCCAGCCTACCACACCTAAGAATATAGAATTTTTAAAAGCTCCTCAGGCAACATTAATGAGCCCCCAGTCACTGGTATTTCATGGGAAAGGCATCTCCTGTAAGTACCTGCTGAGACAACTGAGCATCCGGGAATAGTCTCTTTAGGAGAGTTGTTGAACTATATAACAGTTTACCAATCAATCCATCAACAGACAGGTGTATCCAACATATAATGAAATCTGATGCTTCTATAAACTTTAGCAGCTTTTGAAAACTACATTTATATCATTCTTCTCATGTAACCTTCATAGCTTTCATTATGTGGCTATTGTTATTCTCATTTTGCAAGCATCAAAACCTCACTCAGGGAAATTAAATGGCTGATGGCAACACATCTAGAAAAGAATGGACCTGGACTTACTCCATGCCTAAGTCCAGCTCCCTTTCTTCTACAGTGGATGTCCTGGGTGCCTGTCATTGCTATCTCTTCCTCTCCAAGACATGCTTGCATAGATATTGGGATCCAGGATGTACATTTTAATTAAGTCATTAATCTGAAATATATTTATTAAACACTTACCACAATCCAGGCACCATGCTAGACACTAGGGAAGCAACGTGAATAAAACTGACAAATGCCTGCTTAGAGTTTAGCTAGGAGGGACCAATGTGAAGCAATGAGGCCCATAAACTTATGTCACATGATGACAATTGGAACATACACCAGGTGAGGACAAATGCCAGGAGGAAAAGTAATAGGTGTTTGGCATGGTCAAAGGCAGCCATAAGAAGATATAACAGGAAGTTAAGTCCTTTTCAAGAAATTTAAAAAATTATTAAATAGTTTTGATCCTCAGATTTCATCAGAGGACAAAATATTTCCAGAACTTCCCCAAATTACTTCGGTGCTTCAAAATACAAACAATAAACTCACATTGATTTTCATGGCAAAAACCTTGTTTCTTTTGACAGGTCCATTGCTGAAATTCAGTTCCTATTAAAATGATCCATTTGACCATTCCAAAACATTTAATGAGGAGGAATAGTAAAAGTAAATACAAATGAGCACATTTTTCTTCTTAGAAGCTTCTTACAAGCTGAAAGGACATCAAAATTACCATACTGCATTGACATCTCAGCATGAACAACACCTATTATGATGACAAGACAGGAATCTTGAAGCATCTTTTGTTTCAATAAAGCAAATTCCCATATATGGCACATTTACCACCTGCTTATTTCTATTAGGACATGTATTTCCTTGAGAAAAGCTAATGAAAGACATCACCTTTGGATTTTCCTTGCATTCATCCAATCAACAGATATAAATTGAGCCCTTGTTATATGCCTGATACATGTCTACACATTGGACATATAGCAATAGACAAAACACACCAAATGCCTTCCCCTTTGGAGCTAATATTCCACCTAAATGCAGACAGACAATTAACAAGATTGTTTGCTTGTTTGATGGAGGCACATGGGTCTTAGGAAGAAAGTCCAGACATGCACTTGCTGTAAAGTCCTGAGATCATTCACAGGCAGGAAGCAGCTGAATGTTTCAGCACTTAGGCCTTGTTACCACTGACACAGTTGTTAGGTGTGGGCCCCATGCACGTCCCACTCTGGCAAGTGGGTTGGGAGATGTTGAGCTTTAAGCCTTCTGGCCACAATGTGGATCATCTGTCAGGCAGTATTTCTGTCTAACTCTCAAATATGGTTATGGGCCATCTAAAGGGAGTGGGACATGATCAATTTCTTTTGAAGAGACATCATGGGGCCATAGCTGGAAATGAGCACATTAAGAGTGACAGGATCTTGGCAGTCACAGAGGCTTGAGACTTTGAGTCTTGCTTTTCAACCAAACCAAGTGGGATGGCTGGACATTCATTAGGAAGAAACAGCCTTCCTCACACTGGCGCTCACATTGCGTCACCCCATCTCCCCACAAGGACTGAAGAGGGCAACTCCACGTCTCCAGTTTATCAATGTATCAAAAGTGGGGTTGGTCAGCAGTCACTACAGAAGTGGAATTTGAGAGTCTGAAAAATATATCATAGAATCACTAATAATTCTAGTGTGTTTATTTTTTTAAGATTTTAATTTTTAAGTAATCTCTACACTCAACATGGGCTCAAACTTACAACCCAGAGATCAAGAGTTGCATGCTCTACTGACCAAGCCAGCCAGGCACCTCTAGTGTTTTTACTTAACTATGAGTAGCTTCAATTATTCAATGAAGAACACATAAACAGAAGAAGATTTCTACAGACACCTTGTGTTAAAAATTAACAAGCTTTAACCAAGAGGTCATTCCCTAAACTATATGCCTAAAGTCTAGCCATTAACTCAGTGAGGCAAGAGGAAAAAAAGATATTGGAGGTTATCTCTGCAGCTGGTAATTTTATTTATTTTTTATTTATTTTTAAAGTATATTTCTTTTGAGAGAGAGAAAGAAGGAGCTGGGAAGGGACAGAGGGAGAGAGAGAGAGAGAGAGAATGAGAGAATCTCAAGTAGGTTCCACACTGTCAGTGCAGAGCCTGATGCGGGGCTCAAACCCATAAACTATGAGATCGTGACCTGAGCCACAGTCAGATGTTTAAAGGACTTAGCCACCCAGGTGCCCCTCTGCATCTGGTAATTTTACATTGCAAGCAGAAGGATTCTAATATCTGGAACATCTATAATATTCAATTGGATGCGATTACTAAATGCCTGCTTATGCCATGCACCTTACTGAGAGATTTACATACAATACATTTAAGCCTCTCCAAGCTATGATTTGGTGCTGTCATCATCTGTTTGACATCTAAGAAGGTGAAATTCTGAGAATTTAAATAATTTGCCCAAGATGAAACCTGAGATTCAAGCTCAGGTCTGTCTGGCTCCCAAACAGATGTGTTCACTGTTTCAAACTGAATAAATTCCTGTATTTATTTTTCAGTGGCAAAGACCTAAGATCCAACCACGCTTCCTCTCTAGCCAGCTTTTTGTTAAAGACCAAGGACCAATAGCAATCTTTTAAGGGCAATTTCATGTTGTTTCTTTCATAAATTACTTTTGTAATAATAAGAACATAAGTTGTACTTCAAAGTTGTACAAGACTCAGTGCCTTGAAATCTACTCTCTGTCTTTCCTGTCCTTTGTCCCCTTTCTATGCTGTTTGATCTGGGTCCAGGAAAACCTATGTATTATTATTCAAAGGACTCGTGGCTTAATCACTAAGAAGCCAGAGCCTGAAGAAGGCTTTGACTGCAAGTCTTCAGAAGACTTGGTAAAATAGGTCATGCTGAGAAGTTGTGGGTCTTCTTTCTCTGACAGCTTTAGAAGAAAGAAGCATCTATCCTGGTAACTCGGGAATTCACTCAAGGACTCTACTCAGTGTTCCTTTATCTGTAAAATGGAGATAACATCTTGCCCTAAAATTGTAGTGTGCAATAAACAGAATAAGATACACAGAATATTTACCATAGTTGCTGGCATATACTAGGATCTCCGCTAATGCCACTTCTGTCACTGCTCATTGGATTATACTGAACATGAAGTCATTTCTAAGGAGAGAGATCTGTTTCACACAAAGCTCTCCATCCTGATACCCTTGCATGGCTCAAAATTGCATCAAACCGAATTTGATTTTAACCTTACCCTTTGGGAGTTAAAAGTTCACACAAATGAAAAAAGGCCAAAGAGGAAGCAGATTAGGGGCATTTTATTATCTCCTTGTCTCTGTCCTGCAGGTGGGCCCTGGAACTGGCCTCAGTCCCCTTTTTATTTTCTAAGACTTTGTCACTTTACTAAACACTCAGACATTTCACTGGAGCAGGCCTGTTTTGTGAGTGAAAACTTTCAGAGCAAAGGCAGTTCATATTTCTGTATAGAGACCCCACTATTAGTCAAAATAACACTTTGGATCATTCCAATTAGTTATTTAGACGTTCCCCATCTTCTCTCCATGACTATAGATAGTCTCTGGGGAGCTTGACTTGTTTTTTCCTTATGGCTGTTATTAGGTTACTCAAGTTAACGTACTGCATCAGGAATGTTCCACTTGCTAAATTTTTCAAGGGTTTCTCCAATTCACTAACATATTCTTCAGCTAAATGCAAAGTTCTCTAAAGAGTTTTGTTATTCCCTTTCATATTTCTCCCTGGACTCCGAAGTGAAAATATATACTCGATTAATTATACCATTGTAAGCTCCTTTGGAGGGATCTATAACTCTCTCAGAAAGGCTTAGGTGGTTAAGCTTGACTTCTTCTAAATGTTCAAAAAGTTCACAAAGGCACCATTCTGATGCAGTTTGCCCATCTGTGTGCATTTTCTCTTCAGAGAGGAAATGTAAAGACCAAGAGATGAAAGAAAAAAGGATGAGGGAGGGAATTAAGAGGATAGAGAAGGCTCAGAGGCAGGGAAGGAAGAAATGGAAACAGGACAGATCCAGCGGTGGACGATCCCAAAGCCCTGGAAACCCTCCTGGCATGACATTGAATGGAATCACTTCTTGTGTACCTGGAAAGCCATGTCCTTCCTGAGCCCCGCGACTAAGCTGCTGAGGATCAAAAATGCTGTGAGTAACAGAGTCCCAGAATTACTCACACAGCATTCAGATACAGGAAGAAAACTAGCTGTTTTATGTTTTCATACCTGATTTGACTTTTTTCATGAGTCCTTCACTGGCTTAAGTAGCAAGAGGACAACCACCACATTTAGTCTCATTTAGTTTTAAAGTGAGTTCTGTCCAGGGGCACCTGGGTGGCTTAGTCGGTTAAGCGTCCGACTTTCGCTTAGGTCATGATCTCGCAGTTGGTGGGTTCGAGCCCCGCGTCGGGCTCTGTACTGACAGCTCAGAGCCGGGAACCTATTTCAGAGTCTGTATCTCCCTCTCTCTCTGACCCTCCCCTGCTTACGGTGTCTCTCTCTCTCTCTCTCTCTCTCCCCTAGAAATAAATAAAAATATTTTTTTAAAAAATAAAGTGAGTTCTGTCCAATGCTAAAGAGTCTTTAGATCCGCTAGTTTTTCTGCTCAGTCCTTCAGAGCTCTTGTTTCCCTTTCTTGCTCCTCTCTCCGGGTCCCATGGCCCGTGGCAGTGGGGGGAAGGGAGTTCTTGGATTTGCACTTGTGCTTGGGTGTGAGGTGCCTGTGTCTGCCGAGGAATGCTTGGCACCACCCTGTGCCTGGCGTTCACAGCTGGCGCCCGCAGCTGACATCTGTGGCTGATGTACTTGTGGTCTATTTCTGCCTGGCTTGCCCAGAGTCTAGGGCCCCTCCCTAAAGATTTACCCCCCACTTCCCCACCTGGCTACTACTGTTGATGAAGACCCTTTTGAGTCTCCACCATACCTGCAACTTCTGGCCCAGCTGCCAACCCTGGTACTGATGCTGCAAGTTCATCTCAGCCTCCACCCCAGCAAGCTCTAGCAGGACTGTGGCTACACAGATGAGCATCCCTGCTGTATGAAAACAGGGAAAGCTCAGGCCCACAAATGAGTCCCTTTTCCAATCTGAACATCCCACTCCATACTCTGAATTATGTAGGACCCCCTGTATGGTTTCAGGGTTGGTTGTCTCATCCAAAGCAAAGGGTGGGTTAAAAGGTTTTGTGCTCTCACCATGCTCCCAACCTATTCCCTGCCACTGCTCACCCTGTGGGGCCCTGAAGACCCAGAGAAGAGATATTAAGATAACTATAGCTTTCTTTACCTCCTTTACCTCACTGCCCTACCATCTCCTCTGCACAACGCTTTGGGCCCAGAGGAGGCAAACTTTCCTTTGAAGTCCCCTTCTTCTCTGCATTCCATAAAATTGTATAATGTGTTCCACCAGGACTAGCCTTGACCTGTTAAGTGAGCACCAGAGTAACTTAGAAATTCTAGCTCCATAATGCCTGCTTTTAAGACTATGTTTTCTTGTTGCAAAATCCTGTTTTGAACATCAAAACCCCGATAATAAATGTCCTTTTATTTTTACTTCATGATAATCTTACTTTTTACTGATGAGGAAGCTGGTCACAAATGCATGAAAGTGAAAGAGAAAGAATGTTAATATCATTCAAGATATCAGGCTCACATATATATCCTGAGGAAAGCATTGAACTGCAGAGAGAAGGACAGCTTGAAGAGAAAAGAGGTCCTTTCAGAGGTCCTTCCTCCATGGATTGTGCTTCAGAAGGCTGATTGATGTTGGGGTGATCCGGGTGACAGCTCCCATCCCATGGTCTGTCACTGACTGTTACCATCTAACCAGGCTCTACACTATGGGGACACCTTCCCTGGGGACACCACCAAGATCCTGCAGTGGAAAATGAAATCTCTTAGATCTTCCATTCATTCATCAAACATTTCTGAAGCATCTACTATTGTGATAAATACTGGCCCAAAAGCTGTAAGTCACAGAAATCAGAAACTGAAATAATAAAATAATCTGCCAGAAAATATTTTGGCTAATAATTTAAGCCTTCCTCCCAGTACCATTTATCCAAAGCAGCTCAAAAGTGGTGAAATTAGTTTATTTCAGTTTCTTCTACCTGGCTTTCTGAAGACCAAGAGATTTTTAAACCACATTCATTTATCTCATTCATTTATCCTGTTAACAAACAATGAACTGATTATCTTTTATAAGCCAGGCACTTTGCCAGGTTTGGGGAAGGCTGAGAAGATTAAGATTTATTGTCTTCCTGTAAGCATTCTAGTCCCCTAGGAAATAGGCATTTCAATGGCAAGAGGACTGCAGTGTCACACATATTCCCAGTACCTCCTGTCTGTGTGAACCCTACTCAGGGCTCAATAAACCACCTTTAGTGAGTGCCAGGAAAGTCATGGTCAAGTTGATCTTTGGTTGAAGGAGAAGGTAACCAGGAAGGAGACATGAAGAAGGTGATGGCTTAACTAAAACTTCAAATATTCAGTTTGTTTTCTTTTTTTAAAAAAAAATTTAATGTTTTAATTTATTTTTGAGAAGGAGAAACAGTGTAAGTAGGGAAGGGGCAAAAAGATAGTGAGGCAGAGTCCAAAGCGAGTGATGGGCTTGGAGCTGTCAGCCCAGAGCTTGACGCAGAGCTTGAACCTATAATCCATGAGATCATGATCTGAGCCAAATTCAGACGGTTAACTGACTGAGTCACCCAGGTGTCCCTTGCTTGTTTCCTTAGAAGCAAGGAGAGGTTTTTAGGCAGAGGGAGTCTCAAGAGCAAAGGCCTGAAGGTGGCCCACAGCATGAAGTGTCCAGGGAGCTACAAGCACCTAGAATGAATATGGAAGGAGCCTGTGGACCAGGAGGAGGTACAGACTGCCTCCTTATGCACATACCAAACAGTAGGAAGTGGGGCCATCTCTGGGTGGAAACTTTCCTGGTTCTTTTTACATCATACCTCATAGACAGCCATCAGCTCCTAAAGTCACTCACAATAAATGCTTCAGAGGAAGGCCACATGTAAGGGCTAGAGGTCAGGGAGAACTGTTATTCCCATGGTGGATGATCAGGCCTCACACACACACACACTGTGGCACCAGCTTCTTTTGTCATGTCACTTATTCTGTACCCCTAACCCCTAGAAACTTCAACAAAACCATCTCCCTAGAGTGAAAGACAAAATTTTTCAGTACTACAAAATCTCATTTATTTTTAATATCAATTGAATCATAGTGACTTTTATACTATTCACACAATTTTGTTTTTCACTTTAGATCAGTTTTATATTTGGTCCTCATGAGCTGCTAGTGCCTACACATATTAGGCCCTCCCTAACTGCGTACATCTTTCACAGCAACTAAACAAGATAGATGCAGAAAATATCAAGTTTTCTGTTTTTACAGATAGAACATGAGCACACAGAGGTTAAGGACTAGTTGAGAAAGAGTAGTAGCTAGTTATTGTATATGCAGGTAATATTCTCAGAAGTTAATGTGGATTAACTCTTCAAAACCTTGTGACAATTTTGCATGGTGGGCACTATTATTATTATACCTATTTTAAAGATGAGTTATTGGGAGTTTAAGTGACACTCCCAAGGGGACACAGCCAGGCAGTGAGAGAATAGGCAATCAAATGTTGGCAGCCTGCTTCAAAGTCTAAACTTTTATTGCCCACTCCCTCTTAGACAAGTGAGATGCCCCTTAGCAAGAACTGGTAGGAGTAGAGTGGAGAACCCTAGATTAACATATATATTAGATATGGGGCAAAATAATTCATCAAAAATAATGTGAGCAAAGGGAGAATTGGAATTAACGTTTGTTAAGTGCCTTCCTGTGCTTACCTTTGTTCTATGCTTTAGAGAAGCTTCCACACTGAATGCTTTCACCAGCCTGAGGTGTCATGACAAAGAGAAGTCACTGGGCAGAGTCATGCACGTCTACCTGAGGTATTCTCGCCACGTCCCCCACCCTCCCACCCCCCGCCCCTCTCCTGCACTTGTACCACTGCCTCCTACCTGCACATGGCACATGGAATCCAGGGAGATGCAATGATTCTGTACAGTCCCAATTGGATTTTAAGTAAACAAGGGGGCAAAAAAAGAATGAAAAAAGAAAGATTCCCTCTGAAATAATTTTGGTTTATAATGGATGGGATCCAACCAGATGCCAAGTCCCAGCTCTGTATTTCTTTATTTTTGTGGGGTTGAATAACCCACAGGCAGGCTGCCAGGTCCCTGTCCTCTTCAAGCTCAGCTTGCTTCAGAGGAAATACCACACATGGAAGAAAGGTTTGAGGAGTGCTGGGGGATGACAATTTGGTTACATATGCCTGGGGGACAATATAAAGTAACCACTGAAAGATGTGGAACTCTGTGACTTGGGCGAGCCCACCCTCTCACCCTAACTCACTTTCACTGTGACTGTTCTGAAGAATTGAGAAAAGCAGAAGCTGTTTTTGTAGCTAATTTTTACAGAGCCCAGACATACGTAAATGTCTGTTTATTTCTGTCTCTCAAATGTGACCTGCATCTGTATAAAACGAGCAGGAACAGTTTGACCCCCAGCCTCTTCAGCCTCATTATTCAAAACAGGCATCAGTAGTGGGATATCACTCAGTCCCAGAGTGCTTTGAGAAATAATTCTGGGTCAATAAGAGGAGTCCAAAGAGTTGAATTTTTAAGAGCATGAGGAAATCAGATCTATTTGAATCTCAGCATTACATTTACAAATCACTTAATAACCTGTAAGTCTCAGATTCCTTATCTATAGTGTGGACATGTTGAGAGTGTCTGCCTCATAGGACTGTCGTCAAATTCAACTAAGCTAACAGAAAATCCTGAGCCCAACTTCATGCTAAAATTAAGGGGTCCAGTAGTATTCACCGTTTTATTTCATTAAATAAGCCATCTTTATTCTTTGTATCAGCAAAGAATTTTTGTGTAAGTAGGAAGCACTAAGGAAAATATGCAGATCAGATTATTAAATACATTAAAAAGAATACCTAGAATTAATAACACACACACACACACACACACACACACAGAGAAATCTGAAAGCAAAGCAAAAACGCTTTTATAAGCATTTGAAATGATCATCACATTAGGACATAGGCAGACATCCTTGAAGCACAGCAAAGAGAGAGGGGTTGAGTGCTGACAAGGACACAGAAAAGGACAACAGACAAGCTGCTGGCCTCGGGGGCCTTACAGACTGGCTGGAAAGACCAGACGAAAAGGTTAGAAAAAGTTTGACAACTTAAAGACAAGTTATAAGTAAAAAGGTCCATACTGCCTCAAAGTACTGTCTCAAAATTTAACTGCTTCTTAACTTACTCTCTAATTTGTTTCCTGAAATATTTGTGCATACAATTTTGCATTGATTAAAAAAGCTTTTTCATGCATGAGTTATTGGATCAGAAGAACATATTTTGTTTAGACACTGTACTTGTTTCCGGGACTCAGAGAAATTTTTTTTAGTTAGCAAATATTTAGTCAGAACCCACTGGGTGTTATACCTTGCTATTTTAGATCTATGTTTAAAAAGTCAGATCAGGACAAAGATAACTATATATAGAGGTGGGAGGTCTCTGCACAACTTCTTTGTGCTGGCGATAGGCATGCGCCCTGGAATGAGGCTGTCAGGGTATAAATGTGATGCTCCTACTGACTAACTCTGATTTTGAGCATGGCACTTACCCTCCTTGGGCCCCAGGTTCATCTTCAGTTAAAACAACAATAACAACATAGTAGTAGAACCTGCTTTATAAAATATTAATGAGTATCAAATAAGGCAGTGCACTAAAGCTTTTATTGATGGCTAGCACATAACAAGTGTTCAATAATTGTGTGAATAATAATAGGATTATAGCACAATACTATCACATTGATTATATTCCATTCCAGACTCTCTTTTATATACACACACAAAACAGACAATTTTTATACTATTGTAGACCCAGCGGAACTCTGGCTTCTTGGAATATCGCTTCTGCTTGCCCCCCACTTAACTTGTTAGTCTCTGATTGGTCCTTTCGGAGTCTTCCGAGACCCCTCCAAAACCAGGTTGAGCTGCTTCTCTATGTGTCCCTGTGGCACTATATCCTTAATCTTGTGATGGCAATGTGGATTTCGGAATGTGTTATGGAATGTAATTTTTTGTTCAAATTTTTGCCTGTTTCTGTCTTACCACCACCACTCCTTCACCAAGAGGGGCAAGTCCTTGAAGGAAAGGACTGCATTTTGTTTTCCATTATATCTCTAGGACCTAACATAATGCCTGACATAATATCAAATATATATGTACTGAATGGAAAAAAAAGGGGGGGGGGAAGGAGTGAGGGAAGGAAGGGAGGGAGGGAGGGAAGCAGAGAAGGGGGAAGGAAGGAAAGGAAGGAGGGAGCGAGGGAAGGAGGGAGGGAGGGAAGGAGAAGAAACAAGGCAGAAAGGGTGGGTAGAGGTGCTCTGGTCCTGGCAGTGTGACATCTGTCTGAGTCTGCACACCCTCTTCCCTCTCCCTCCCCCTGTCCCTGGTGCCCTATAAAGTGAAGGGAAGTTTGAGAGAATGTTTTACTTACCCCAAATCACCACTGGAGAAATCCATTGCATTACTGAGCACTGGTAATGGGTTGGCCCTGTTTCAGAATATAGGGTTTTGCTGCCCCTGCCAAGCAGGCTTATCCATGTGGAGCTTAGATGGTGCCTTTGCCCACACCTGTCTGGCTCAGAGAGCTTGCCGCGCTGTCAGAGGGAGTGCTGGGCATTGAGAAAGTCTGATGGGCTTTGACGAAAAAGAGAGCCGGGCACACAGGTCTCATTTATAATCCATTCCAGCTGCTCCTCTGCTGGGGGAAACTGGCATTCTGTTTTGTTGGCCCCTTTTCCATCAGGACAGCTGTGAAACCCTACTCAGTGAAGTAATCGCAATAACAACCACCACTTTGCATGCTGATGCCTTTCTTCCAAGGAACTCAAAGTTCTTTGGAGACATAACCTCATTAATCCATCCTGCATGAAGTGGTGGCTGATGGGGAGGGGTAGGAATTCTCACTCATATTTCCAGGGCCAGGGGATTTAGGAGAGGAGAGTTAAAAAGGAAGAGAAAGAGGTTTAGGAGCTAAGAAAGATAAGGGATGGTATCTTTCCTCTGCTGAATCCCACTCTGGCACAAAGATAACACTTTTGTAGGACAATACGCAGCTAAGTGTGTGAGTAAAAGACACACACTTGCAGCCTCACCATCTCCCCAGAAGGAAGAGAATTCTTTATGGGGGTTTAGGAAATCTGATTTCTAGCTCTGATATTGACACTAAATAGCTGTGTGACCATGAGTCAGCCCTATCCTTGGCATAGTAGTTTCAAATTAGAGCATGTGACCTCATGCTGTGTTGACAGAGCACAAAACCAAGAGTCATGAAACTGATGGCTGCCTGTACAGCACCATGATTTTAGGTGTATTACTTAAGTTCCTGAGTCTTAATGTTCTTATCTGTAAAATAAGGAAATCAGACTGGATTATCTCTAAAGTTATTCTTAGTTCCAATAAAAGCTATGATTCTAGAACAGGTGGTGTGGGAAACATCAGATTTGATTGGGGCTTAGACTTAAAGGAAAACTGATAACTATCCACATCCGTTTTCTATTACCCTACAACTCAGTAGATCCTATAAAACAATAATTTGTGATATCTCACTATTTTGTAACTTGCTTGGGCAGTTATGTGACTTCATCTGGCTTCACTCATGTGGATGGATTCAGCTTGAGGGTTGGCTGGGCTCAGCTGGGATAATGTGACATCTGGGTCTCCCTTGCCCTGTGGTCCTTTTATCTTCAAGGAGTCTTCACCGTGCTTCCTCCCAGAGTCATGGCAGTGTGCCAAGAAGGCCAGCCTCAGTGTTCAAAGGTTCTTCACCCCTCTTCTGTGTCAATTTTATTTCTATCTTGTGGGCCAAAGCAAGTTATGTGGTCCAGAATCAATGGGAGAGGAGTCTCCACAAGGACATTTTTTCCCCTTTTTTAATAGTTTATTGCCAAGTTGGTTTCCATATAACACCCAGTGCTCATCCCCACAAGTGACTTCCTCCATGCCCATCACCTCCCTTCCCTTCCCCCCCATGCCCATCAGTCCTCAGTTTGTTCTCAACATTCAACAGTCTCTCATGGTTTGCCTCCCTCCCTCTCCCCCCCAATTTCCCCCCTTCTTCTCCCCCATGGTCCTCCGTTAAGTTCCTCCTAATCCTCCTATACGTGCAAACATATATTTGTCTTTCTGTGCCTGACTTATTTCACTCAGCATAACACCCTCAAGGTCCATCCATGTTGCTACACATGGCCAGATTTCATTCTTTCTCATTGCCATGTAGTATTCCATGGTATAGTTAAACCTCATCTTCTTGATCCATTTGTCCGTTGATGGACACTTAGGCTCTTTCCGTGTTTTGGCTATTGTTGAGAGTGCTGCTGTGAACATTGGGGTACATGTGCCCCTATGCATCAGCACTCCTGTATCCCTTGGGTAAATTCCTACCAGTGCCATTGCTGGGTCATAGGGGAGTTCTATTATTAATTTTTTGAGGAACCTCCACACTATTTTCCAGAGGGCCTCACGAGGACATTTTTATGAGCCAAATTGTGCCCCATGAAAAGATAAATTGAAATCCTAACACCTAGTACTACAGAATGTGACCTTATTTGGAAATAGAGTCTTCACAGATATAATCAAGTTAAAGTGATGTGTATTGGGGTAGAGTGGGCTCCTAAACCAATATGACTGTTGTCCTTATAAGAAGAAGAGTCACACAGACACCAGAGGGAAGACTGCGATTGAGACTGGACTGGTACTGTCACAAGCCAAGGAATGCCTGGGGCTGCCAGAAGCTGGAAGAGGAAGGAAGGATTCTCCCTAGAGCCTCTGGAGGGAGCAGGGCTCTGACAACATCTTGATTTCAGACTTTTGGCCTTCAGAACTGTGAGGGAATGAATACATTTTTGTCTTAAGCCATCCAGTTGGTAGTACTTTATCACATGAACACCAAGAGACATGATTCTTTGGGGGGTCATTAGTCTACCACACCATGTATTTTTATAGGCATAACTGCACAAACACTATATGATTAGTGTCCAAAATATGAGAAAATACAGGTGCGGTTGATTGCAATAATGATCAGTTCTTTAGCCTTTCTAAATCCATGCCCTTTGACATCAGACTGTACCTGACTCCCGTGCCACTAAAGAAATGGAGTGTGTCTCCCCTCTTCCCTTCTTTATGGACATGTGACTTGCCTTACTTAATAGAAAAAGAAAGAAATGCCATTGTGCCAGTTTTTTTTCTTTTTTATTTATTTTTTTAACATTCATTTTTGAGAGAGAGAGAGATAGTGTGTGAGCAGGGAAGGGGCAGAGAGAGAAGGAGAACACAGAATCTGAAGCAAGCTCCAGGCTGGCAGCACAGAGTCAGCACAGAGCCCAACACAGGGCTCGAACTTAAGAACCATGAGATCATGACCTGAGCCGAAGTCAGATGCCCAATGGATTGAGCCACCCAGGCACCCCCTGTTGTGCCAGTTTAAGAAGCTTTTATATTCCTGCAACCCCATTGCCTATTGTCCGTATTCTTCACAGCCATACTGCCCTGCCTACCATGGTGTCTCCCGGTGCTCCTAGACCTGTCTCTCCTTAGGTTTGAATGTAGCAACATCACTCCCATCATGCTCAGAATTTCAGAGCCAGGTTTTATTTTGGATCAAACTGAAGAGAATGTCTCTGTCTTTATAAGGATCAAACCTATACATAGGCTGGCCAAGGCCTTCTTTCCTGCTTTTTCCTTTTTTTCCCCTGGGCACAAGTGTCCCCAGCATTTCTCTCTGGCACCCTCTTCTTCTTTGTTAAGCATGCATACAATGAAATTGGAATCCAGCTTTTCTACTTTAGTTACATAAGCAAATATCTTTGTTACCAAGATGGTATCACACTACATCAATTACTCTGCAACCTGCCATTTTTACTTAAAATTATGTCATCAATATTCTTTCATTATTGTAAATAGAGATTTCCCTTCATTTTTAATATTTCCATTTGCATATGGAAACTTTTTAAAACAATTCCCTCTTATTGAACATTTTATTTGTTTCCATTTTTACTTATACATACTGCTGTGATAAATACATTTTGTATGAATCTTCATATACTTGGTCAGTTGTTTTCAACAGATAAATTTATAGAGATAGAATTGCATACACAAAATGGTTTTCAAAGCTTTTGATACATATTTCCTTAACCAACTGAACCACCCAGGTGCCCCCTCATACATATTTCCAAATTACTTTCTGGAAACACTGTATTGATTTTTACCTATCAGTGTATAAAAGTGCTAATTTTTATATTAAATTCCCATGTAACTCCTTGATTCTCTACAACCATTGACAAATGATACAAGAAAAAGTTTGTGTTTTCCTCAGTCCCCTGTTACACAATTGTGTTACTCAAAAATGCATTCCTAAAACGGAATAGAAGAGACAGCAAGAATAGAGGAGACTGATGAAATCAGAAATAAGCTCACAGAAAGAAACTGAGAGCAAGGCAGTAACGAAGCACAGTATTGTGGCACGGTTGGTAATGGGTAGTGCTTCATGGATCTTTATTTGGCACATTGCTTTAAAATGGCCCTGATGTGCGTGAATTCAAACACTGTTACATGGACACACTCAGAGAGGTGTGGGGAAGTGTGGGGTGGGAATGCCAAATAAGAGCAGATCTGAGGAAAAGTAAAATAATACATCAGGGAAAAAAATTATCCTAGCAATATGCTATGAAATAGTAAGGAAATGCAGTATTCAAGGAACTATACTCAGTGTAACTGAGTTACATACAGGCTTGCAGAGTGGAGAGGAACAAGAGTGGCTGAAGCTGATGATTTACACATGGGGCAGTTTCTGGTCTATTGGTCTAGGAAGAGACCTGGTGCTACAGACTGGGTTTGTCTAGCTTAACACCTCCATGTTTTCTACAGTAGGTGGTTCTAAGAAGGGGAAGGGATTACTCTATCGGGGATGTCAGCATGGATTAAAAGAGTAACATGTTATGGGTCACCAGTAAGCTGGTCCAGTGTCCCTAGAAGGTGTGTTATATATTATATGGTTCATATCATAGGTCTTAAACACGTGTTTGCCACGTGACCCACAGTCTCACTTCTAGGAATTCATCCTGATGAAAAAATTTAAGTACTCAATAATTTTAATAGTTTGCCCAAAGATTTAGCTACAAGGATGTCCATTGAACCTCTGTTTATAAGTAAATTATAGTAAAATCCAAATATTAAAATCCTTTAAAATTTGGTATTATAGACTATATGTATTTATATATGATTTAGACTCTGTGTGTGTGTGAGAGAGAGAGAGACAGAGAGACAGAGAGAGAGAACATCTATAGATGTTCCATTAAGGACAGCTACCACTAATACCTGAATGTTATTCCCTCCTTAATTCTCTCTTTATGCTCAGCTAAAGGATTCCTACTACAAAGTTGTTTGGAATCCTGGATTTTAAGTTTTTACTTTTGTTTTCTGCGTGTCTTCTTCCCTAGCATGCACTAACCTGAGGCATTAGGGAGTGGTATGGATGGGGATTGAAGTTATAGCTACCTCCTGAGTCCAGAATCATGACTTTCTCCTTCAATCCCTATTCCTGAATTTCTTCCAACTAGCTTGACACTTAGGATGAATTCTTTATCAGGGGTCCCTAGGTCTTCTTTTATATTTGGTTTCCGATCGGGGAACAATGTTCCAAATACACACACCTAGTTTGCCAGTCATAACTAGATGTCTGGGCCCACAGTTGGGCATATCTTGAATTCCCTTTTCATAAAGCTCCCTATCTCCATGTGAATCATGTAGAAGCAAAAAAAAATACTTGGAAGAGCAGAAGGTGGGTAGAGTGATATTATGATATGATATGATAGTATATGGTATATATTATAAGGTGACCTAATAACATATGCCAAATGTGTCTGAAAATTAGCTTTGGCTTATATAGGATATCTTACCATATGTGCTTGTGTACATAACTGTGAAATACTATCAATATGAAGTCCTAAAGGATATACAGCAAAAACATCAGTGGTGGGATTACAGTGGGTTTGTATCATCTTCTTTTATCTTAATGTATGTATTCTAAAATTTTTTACAATGATCATGTATTTCTTGTGAACCATTAAACAACAGAGGTAATTTTTAAGAGGTTCTCTAAAAAATAATACCATTTTGAACAACCACTCAGAAGGGTCTATTTGTTCAACTCCAGTCATTTTATAGTGATAGCTGTCACATTGGTGCTTGATTCCAGGGCCGTCAACTAAGGCCTTTTTTTTTTTTTTTTTCCTAACAAGAGAATGCTTTCCAGAGAGGCTTTACAAAGCATTTGTGAAAGCACTTGGGCATTATTGTAGGATTATAAGGGGGTGCTTTATGAGCTGGAATGTTTGTAGTGTGATGCAAGTGGCCAGATTCATGGTCAAGACACTGGCTTAAGGTCTGGGAGATGAAATGTAATACGATCGCATGCAGAGAACAAATACAAACTCCAGTAAAGATTGGGAGGTGGGGTAAAAAAGATAAGGGCAGATTCCAAATTTCCTTTAGAAAAAGAAGAGAAACTTGGCACCAGCCATGGGTTGACTCCTTCAAGTCTCTGTTCAGTTTTTCCCCAATATGACTGCCCTTCCCGCTTGCTGTGGTGCCCCATGGGCTGCCCCACCCTTCAGATCCACCCATCCTTGATCTAGGAGCTACCTCCATGTTCATGAAGGCATTCTGCCACCATTTGGTCCAGTCTCAACCCCACCAGCCTCCTCAGAGACGAGGCATGCCAAAGTTCTTTTGCAAGTATGTAGTGAGATTTTGAGTCACATTCTTGCTTAAGAGGATATTCTATGCATTTTCAGACATATGACTAACTGGGCAAAAAGTTTAAAAAATATAATTCGGAGTAACACAGTGTTCAGCAGGAGAGTTGTTCTTTGCTTTTCATGTTGTTTGGGGGGAGGAGAAGGAGTATAGGATTAGCCTGAAATATGGAACACCATCAAGAGACAGATAGACAGAGAATCAAAGTCCCCGAATAGTATTTAATTCCATGTTGCTGTTTTTCCTGGTCTGGTTTCAGAAATCCTCTGACAGTTGGACTGTTTGCTATTTAGTCATTCTACTGTAATCATTTTACTGACAATCAATAGGCATTGCCTAATTTCACACTCAAATTAATAAAAAAAAGACCAAAGTAGACTACAATGTCACGTCTACATTTAATCTGATGAGAGTTTTTGAACATTTCCGAAATAACACATAAGTAGTAAGAGGAGCAAATATACAAGATTGGAAGATATTTAAGTATGTTCAAGTTTTAGCCAAAACAACTTGCAATAACTAGATTAAAAAAATCTAATTGGAGGCTTTTACATTAGGTTCTGAAACACATATTTTGGTCCCCTTGTGCCTTGTTTCCAAGATGGTAGCACCTGGAAAAACATGCAGCCTGATTTTCGTAATAGATATGAGCTCAGATAGTAAGGACTGCATTACACCAGTTCCTTTGAAAAGGGTGGCAGTTATTGCTGGAGTCCAAGTGGCTGAATCGCATGCTTGGAAATAGGAGTATATTCATCTGTTTGTGAAAATCACCAGGCATAGACCGTTTCCACCCAACACACCGTAGAAACTTGCAAGCCTCCTGTTACCAGCAAGAATTGAAGCCAAAACTCAGCGAGAGCAATGCCAGATGATTGCTGCTGTTTTCCTTACGCCTTTATTTTGAATGCTGTACCTTGCGTTACTATACATTCTTTCCTAAGTGAGAACCTTCTGCCAGACCAACGACAGTGTCCTCTACAAGCAGTGGCAATTTCCACCAAATCTCTGACCAAAAAAAAAAAAAAAATATCCAGTGTGTGTTCACTTTTCATCATGACATGATTAATTACCCCAGGAAACTTCATTTCATTCTGCTTGCTAAAATGAAAGTAATTAGAGCAGACTTTGACCCTTTCTTCTTTACCCCTCATAGTTTACAGCGAGTTGTGAAATGTGGTAAGTTAGTTCTTAAATATATATTTAATGCCAAGAACAAGTATCTCCTAGTTGACTTACTATTCCCCCACAGGAACTTGGTATTGTTTATTTAAGAATTTGACATCCAGGATTTTTGTCAGATGAAATTGAGAAGTGTCCTCCAGATGACACAACTGCCCTATCAGTAGAGAGTTCAGACCTTGTCCCTTATCTTAATATCTGGCGTAATAACTGGACCCTTAGCTCCATGTGGAGGGTATGGTTTTCATTCCTACTTTGAACTAAAATTACAACAGGGCTAGAAGCATGGTCAGAGGCCATAACAATAAAATACACAAGCGCCCAAAGGATTCCATTTGGAAGTCAAGTACCAAATTTTTCAGGTGTTTTGAAACATAACCTGTGATACATTTGGGGAAGCATTGTGATCTAAATGAAAATCATCGTGAATTAACCCAAAAGTATGAGTTTTCTGGCTTTTATTAATATGCTTTTTATACCAGATTATAGAGGCAATTTTAATGTGAAACAAAGAAATGTATAAAGGCGAAAATTAAAACTTTTTAATCATATCTACAGAGATAACCACTTCTGAAATTCCAGTATACTTCTTTCCAGTCTAGTTTTGTACAATTACATAAATATATATTTCACGAAAAAAAACTGAGCCAAAGCTCAGGTCGTGATCTCATAGTTTGTGAGTTTGAGCCCCACATTGGGCTTTCTGTTATCAGCACGAAGCCTGCTTTGGATCTTCTCTCCTCCTCTCTCTGCCCCTCCCCCCCTTGTCTCAAAAATAAAAAACATTAAAATATTTAAAAATACAACCAAACAAACCATTAAAAAAACCAGTATCATGGTCACCAGGACACTCCCTTGTAAGAGATACAAGTACAAGTAAGTGTGAATTCATTGACTCCCATAACAAAAACTTTCCTTCAGGTACTCCCTTCTCTCCAGGGTTTCAGCTATTGTCTTAAGGTCTCAATTTCTCTCTCCTCTTTCTCCCTCTTTCTTCCCCTCCAATGCCCCCTTTTCTCTCTTTTTTTTTTCCTTCCCTCCTCTGCCTTTTCTTTCCTCCCTCTCTTTCCTCCCCCTCTTTCTTTCTTTCTCCCTTCTTCTCTCTCTCACTCTCTCTCTCTCCCTCACTTCTTCTCCCCCACCCTTTCCTCCCTCCTCCCTCTTCCTTTTTTCAACTCTACCTACCTTAGCTTGGCTTCTACCCAAGCAAGCAAGCAAACTCTCTTTATGTGGAAGCAAGATAGTACTAACACCCTCAGGCTTATATCTGCTTACAGATTGCGATCAGAGAGAAAGAGAAAATACCTCTCTTATGATCCCACAAGACCCAGGGAAGTCTCTAATTGACCTCACAACTAGTCACATGCACATCTCTGAACCAAACTGTGTTCTGGAGGATGGTGTGTTCCCACTGGCCAAGCCTAGACTACATCAGGTTCACTTGCAAGGGGTCAGCTACATGGGATGGGGCCCTGGGCAGGAATGCTGAGAGAAGAGCTATTCTCTCTCTCTACTGCTTTTCTTCCTGTGTTTAAAATCTGCCCTTAATAAATATCAGCACCAGTTCAGCAGTGTGATTCAAATCTTGCCTTTCATGTGCCATCTTCAGATAAATGTACTCAAAACTTTTGTGAACAGTGCACTAAAACCAGCAAAATTGTTTTCCCTGAACTTAGGGAAAAAATTCCAGAGTCCTTTCATGAAAAAAACTATATATCTCTGTATTTTCAAATCTTAGGAATGTCCTTAAGATTATCAGTCAATCTAGTAGATATCACTAGAATCAGGATACATATACATACGTACATACATACATACATACGTACATACATACATACATACATACACGTGTTGAATGGAAGGTAATGATAGAAGGACTTTGAGGGAAAGTCAGCACTTAGAATTACAGGTGCACTTTTTTTAGCGCTGCCGCCATCACCACTGCTGATTCACCATAGTGCTTTTCTTCTCAGAAAGAGAAGTTAATACAGACTTCGCCCATGGCTTTCAGAGAGTGCACATCTTGGGCTCTCAGTTATCGAAAGTGTGCACATTACAGTGCTTTCCTCAGTCTATTAGTGCCAAGCAATTATTTTCTTACTCCTCTCTGGACAGTTATTTCTGCTGTGTTTTGATCAACAGTGGCTGACAAAAGGCGTACGTAGGATGGTTTCAGAGATGCTAGATGATATCTTATTGCAAGTGAAAGTGCAAATTCTATGGCAGGCTGAAGTGCCTTCAAGGAAATAGTCATGGTGGACACAGGAACTCAAGCTCAGCAGGGTTTTAGAGAAGTCCTTTGACCTTGTAAAGTTCATCTTCATAACACAGCCTGAGAAGACTGTCCAACGGTTGTAAGAAAGCCAGCTGGAAGACTGCACTGCTGGTGGCACGTCATGGCTTCAAGGGCTTCAAAGAAAACAGAAGAGGAATTACCAGTGTCTCATTTGGGGAACACTTCCTCACAGAGACTGACCCTGCTACACTAACCCCAGATAACTCCAATCCATTTAGCACTTCCATTTTCAGGAGTGAATGCTCAAGGCTAAACTATATACATCTTAGATGACTAAGAAGCTGATTATTAACCAGTGAGCATAAGAGAACCCGTGGGCAGTTGATTCCTCTGTGGATCAATTTTCTGAAGTATTCTGGACAACTAGTAGTCTTTTGGGACTGCCTAAATAGAATACATTTATGGTCATCTGGACAGGAGGAAGTAACCTTGATTGTGTTAGCTTTTCATGAGGTCTGGAATGTGAAGCTATCATAGCAGTTACTACCCTCTTCTGGAATTGTCTGTCTCCTTCCCTGTCTTCCTCACTGGACTGTGAGTCATTCCAGGGTTGGGGTGGAGTCTTATCAATCTTTGGATTCCTGTGATTTAGAGGAATGCCCTGTAGGTAGTAAATGTTTGATAAATATTTCTTGGGTAAGTGAATAAATGCTCAGGATGGAAATCTGGGAGTCATTCTTGATTCCCCTTTCTTCCTCATCTTCATCAACCCACCGTCACGTTTTCTGGAAGGAAAAATACCTCTTTAGTCTGCCCACTTTTCTCCTTCCCCAGATCATAGCAACTACCTCAGAAATCCTTCCTTGCTTCCCCTGTTGCAGAGCACCAATTTATTTTTCATAAAAAACATAGAGAATTTTTAAAAATATTAAATACCTCTACTGGCCTCTCATCCTATCCAGAGTAAAAATCCAGAAGCCCACTGCTGACCTCTCCAGGTCCATCTCTTTATTCTCTCTCACTTCCTCCTTCTGCTGAGATATGTTGGGCTTTTTTCCATTTCTACAGCTCACTAGGATCTACTCTGTCTCCCATTTTGTGTAAAGGCTGTTTCTCTGATGCCCTTCCCCACACCTTTCTCCTGCCATCTCTTATTCAGTCTGCAATTCCAGCCCGAAAGTCACCACCCGCCCCCCTCTGCCAGAGAAGCCTCCCTTACCATCCCTGTTTAAGATAGACTGGCCTGATGGCCTCTGTCCTGGCACCATCCTTTTCCTTCATAGTGCTTACCAAAATTTGTAGTTATATAGCTTGCTAGTTTATTTATTTACATCCCTCTTTTAACCTGTTGGCTTTTCCTTGAGTGCAAGGATCATATCCATTTAGCAACTACATCAGACATCTCATTCACCACCTCACCACCTCTCAGCCTCAGCTCATGGCTCTGGCAGAGTTCCACAAGGTTTCAGACTGCTCTCCAGTGACAGTGCACCCCTCAAGCCTGCACCAAACACCTGTTTCCTGTCCGAGGGCTTCCCTTACTCCCCTGGATGGGATGCTGCAAAAGCCCACTTGACATTCATGCATGTGCAGCCCAGAAGTGTGAAAGTGTTCACGTTCTGTGGGGTAACTCCCAACCAAAGCAGGCCAGGAGCCAAGCAAGGATAAATGCTTCTCCCTCTGGTCCCTGTATACACTCCTCAGAAGGTGCCAACAAGACTGGGCACCAGTCACCTGCACTGGTGGCCAGCTCTGTAATGTAGTCTTATATTGGTTTTCCTCTTCCCTGTTTCACTTTTCCTGGCGCCTCACTTCTGTTCTCTAACATCACTTCCAAACAGACCATCCACATGAGAGCCTTAGTCTCGGTCTCAGTTATAGGAAAAACCAGGCTAAGACAACCACCATGCACCAACTACCTGGCACAGTATTGGTGAGGTCAGTTATTCAATAAAAATTTTCAAGCCATGTATAAATAAATGAAAATTATTGAAAAACTTAAAGGTAAGAAAGGCAGGAAATAAAGAAGCCATTAATACAATTTAGTACAAGAAAAGTCAGCAATTCTTGGTGTGTCTAGATGGCTCAGTCAGTTGAGTTTCCAACACTTGGTTTCAGCACAGGCCATGATCCCAGGGTTATGGGATCAAGCCCTGTATCAGACTCAGCACTGAGCAGAGTCTGCTTAAGATTCTCTCTTCCTCTGTCCCTCTCTCCTGCTTATGCTCACACATTCTCTCTTTTTCTAACATAAAGAAAGGAATATTCAGCATTGCTTAAACTTACCAACTCAGCAGAGATCCTCATCACACATGTGCTTTCTTTTTAAGCAGGTGAATTCCTGCCAAGACCTATCTATTTAATCCTTCTTCCTCCAGCCTGGCATAGCTTGGTTTGTGGAATGAGAGTAAGGTTTGGAATTAGACCTAACTGGGCGTGAATCTCCACATCCTTCTACCAGCATGGCCTTACCAAGTTCTTCAAGGTCCAGTGTGCCTATCTGTAAAGTGGGAACATGAACATTGCTTAGAGAATTGTTATAAAGACTTGAAAATAAGTCCTCAAAAATATCAATTTTCCTCCCAAAACATCTACCCTCCTTTTCCTTCCCTCTCCGGTGAAACATTTACATCGTTTTGGGGGATTTGTTGCTAAACCTGTGGCCGATTGCTCTGAGCTGAAAGCTTGGTGCAAGAATCTTCTGGCTAAATTCGTTTATCTTCACAGTCCCTGCACTTACAGTTTATGCCAGCTGACCCATCTTTTGAAAGAAAACCTTCCTCAGGTAGAGACCCTTACAGTTATACAAAAAGACTTTCAAAGGCATCATGGCCCTAGGGGCTTTCCCCCTGGGGACAGCACAATGTGTCATAGGCCCCAATGAGTGGTGGATATGAGGACAGTGTTCTGTGAGCCTGCAGCTCTCCACCCATCTCCAGCCATTTGTGCCTGTTGTCTGCTTGTGCTCTCAAAGGTCAGACCCTTATGAAAAATACTTGCTCTATTAATCATCTTGGAAGACTGCTCCAGACACATTTTCAGAAGGGATGCAGTAAGTTTTGTCTGCACAATGCACCCTGGGAAAAGAGTTTCCCTTCCGAAAAGCAATCTTGCCTTCAGCCAAGTCTTCTCTGGGGTTTTTTTCTTACTTTTTTTTTAAGTGTACAATTCAATGCTTTTTTTTTCTTTCTCCAGTTCTTTTTTTTTTTTAAGTGATGAAATTATTGCATGTTCTAAAGGTGTTGGGAGGCACGGCCACCCCTCTGGCATAGGCTTGTTTGTATTCTCAGGAGATATGTGCCCAATTAGTGGGCTTCGCATGACTGCTGGTGTTGGCAAATGATCTATACCCAGCTGGTGCTCTGGATTTTGGGGACCAGTGGAAGGTTTAACCATTATTTGACAAGGACTCATTCAGTTAGAGACAGAGTGGTATCAGGAGAGCTAAATGAAAGATGCCCCAGTGATTAGACTGGCTCACAATCACAGTAATAATTTCTTTTTTTTTTTTTTTAATGTTTTATTTATTTCTAGGAGAGAGAGAGAGAGACAGCGTGAGCAGGGGAGGGTCAGAGAGAGAGGGAGTCACAGACTGAAACAGGCTCCAGGCTCTGAGCTGGCAGTCAGCACAGAGCCCGACGCGGGGCTCGAACCCACGAACCGCGAGATCATGACCCAAGCGAAAGTCGGACGCTTAACCGACTAAGCCACCCAGGCGCCCCCACAGTAATAATTTCTATATTCCCAGTTAGACCACAGAAATAAACAGAATGGGACTGATTCCCCCATTACATTTGGCTATGACGGGGCGTGGGGCAGGATATCTGATACTCTCCTCTCGTTTCCTCATCTGGACTTCACAGCTTCTGGATCTTCTAACATGATAGGGGCACTTTCACTCACCAGCTGTATGGAAGCCCATCTCACCTGCTTGTCTGCACACTCAGTAGGAAATCACTTCACGTATGCAATGATGAAGCTGGTGCAAAGGAGATAGAAATTCTAGAGCTTGCTTCTGTCTCATGTAGAGTTTTTCTCCTTTGCCTTTTCCACCTGAGTCTTCCTAGTCATGACACGATCTACTATCCCATTCCTCACAGCCAACTCTTGACAACCATGAGAGAAAAGCCTTAACCAATGTGTTGCTCATTCATTAATATTCCTGTCTTGTAAGGGTAAGGCCTTATTTTTTTTTTTTTGCAAAGTCATGATAATATCTGTTATATGTCAGATATTATTTTAGCAAGTCTGCATATGAATGAAAGCAGGATTTATTTTTATAGCAGTTCTCACTTAGGATGAGAAATAAGTAATAAACAACTTCCTACTGGGAGAGACCCCTGAAAACAGCATGCCTAAAGATGTAGACTGGTATGTTCAGTGAAAATATTTAACACCCTGTATTGTTTCCAGTGGGATCAAACCAGACAAGAACAATGCAGTCTGCTTAGGAGACTGTCTGGGGATCTTTGTGAATGGCATGTGCAGTAGATAGATGTATCTTCCCCCTCAGATTCCTGCTCCTGTGTGTATGTGCGGTCCTTATAACTGAGTCATATTTTTCAAGAATGATTGTGGATGTCCTAGTCACTGTTTTGTGGTCTATAACTTCATAATTAGCTTCTTCCAAATGTACTCTAGGCACAGCTCAGCTCAGACGATTTCTTGAATGGCTTTACTCCAAGTCTATTTCAATATGCCTTTTTTTATTGTCCATACTCCCCTCTACTACCACTGTCTTGCATAATTCCCACAATCAGCTGAAAGAGCTTTCAGTGAAGAATCATATTTGAACAAAAAGAATAAGAACTAGGAAGTGGTAACCAACTTGTACCTGAGGTATTCCAAAAATAGTTCTAACACAGTATTTCCTGGGTCTAACCACAGATGTAATTTGGTAAATCATCAACTAGTTCTCAGGCAGTAGACAGTGAGCATCTGCTAAGGACCAGGTACCGTATTAGATTCCAGGCAACGGAAATGCAAAAGAGAACAAATCTTCACCCGGCTCCAGAGGAGATCTCAGAGACAGAGATGTCAACAATCTTTTCGACATCGCAGTCACACTTGAGGAACTATCTCAAGTGAGAACTGAAGAAGGTGCCATAGGTAAGCTAGTCTTCTAGAAGGAAGAGGAGTTGGTTTATTAGAAAAGAGAGGACAAGATGGGCAAAACTATGGAAGTGCAAAAAATCATGGCACGTACAGAGGACTGGCCTGCCTGGAGAGTGAGTCATGAATGGGCCAGGGCACAAAATGAAGTTCTCTGTCGGGCAGCTGCAAAAACCTGATGCTTTCTGAACTGGATAATTCAGGAGAGATGTATTATAAAGAGGCAGGGATATTTCACTAAACTCTAGGCGAAGAGGTCTAAGTAGGCTTATGAACAGGAGCACTATCAGGAATTATAGCTGGAACACCCTTCCCACCTATTTTTACCGTTCTGGGCCATGAGGTCACTTACTTCTGTAGTCCAGGTCAGTGATACACAGCTCTGAATTGATCATTCATTCACCTGTTTAACAGGAATGGATGTGCTCATCCTGTGTGCTCAGTGTCCATCCTACTCCAATATGGTAGACTAGGGCTGGCTTCATGGGCACAGACCCATGCAATCAGGTGGCCCCACATTTGGTTTCATACACTGCTGTGGCCATCTTGCAATTCTCAGTATTTTCACTGAACTTATGTTTTGTGAGTGAAGTCCAGTCTGATGATGAAACATTCTCATGAGTAAAAGAGATATCCACAGTTCCTTGCCTTCCCATTCACATATAGCATTTGGTCTACCCCCATGGTCCACAGTGCAAGGGCAGCCAGAGAGACTCAAAAAAAAGTACAGGGAAAGTATATGTTACTGCCACTACTGAGTATGGTGGGAAGGAGGGACGTGCTTACAATACTAGAAGCTATGCTCTTTGTTCTAGCCAGAATAAGGACCAATATAATCCTTTTAGTGTTATATTAGTTTCAGGTATATGATATAATGATTCAGTATTTCTAATCATTACTCAGTGCTTATTACTCAATACTGTTAATCCCCTTTATCTATTTCACCCCTACCCCCACCCATCTCCCCTCTGGCACCTGCCAGTTTCTTCTTTGTATTTAAGACTGTATTTTTTCTTTGTTTTCCTTTGTTTTGTTTCTTAAATTCCACATATGGGTGAAATCATATGGTATTTGTCTTTCTCTGACTTGTTTTTGCTTAGCATTTTATCCTCTATGTCCACTCATGTTTTTGCAAATGGCACGATCTCATTCTTTTTTATGGCTGAGTATTATTCCATGATATATATATATATGTATGTATGTATGTATGTATACACATACATACACACACACACACACACACAGACGTGTGTATGTATATGTGTGTGTGTGTGTGTGTGTGTGTGTCGTGTGTATCTCACATCTTCCTAACCATTCATTTGTTAGTGGTCACATGCTTTCTTATTCATGTTACTTCTCTGCATTAGCCAACCACTTAATGCTGAAATGATGACATAGAAGGAAAGGAAAATATAGGGCAATGCATAGTTCCTTTCCTTTTCAATCCTTCCTTACTCAGTAGTACGCTGAATGTACAGAGTGTCAGTAGAATGCATCAAGAAATGAAATAAAGACTTTTGAGTTAGTTTTGTGTAACAGTACCACTCTTCTGGTAAGAATAAAGTACATAGGCATGTGCAAGCTAAAAAATATGAATTGTGTAACTTTTGTGATACCATATATGAGTTAAATGCTCTTATATTTGAATTTAAAACTGGCATTGTACAATATAAAGATGAATGGTAAAATCCATGCTAACAATTTGCAATTTCAATTTTTCTTAACTTAGAATGTCATTAAATAGCAAATAAAAAACAAAATGCTAAGTTGAAAGAGAGACTACCCAAGAAAGAGAACTCTTATGCCTTGGTACATTTAACAACACTTATTTCCTGCTTTTTGAACAAAGCACTCTCCATATTTATGTTGCCCTGAGCCACACATATTATGTAGCCAACCCTATTCTGAAGATAGGCAGGTGAACAAAATGGAGAAGGTACCTGTTGTCATGGAACTCACTTTCTGCAGGGGAGAACAAGAAAAGAGAGAGCAGGGTGGGGGCAGGGAGAGAGAGAGAGGTGGAGAGGGTGAGAAGAAGGCAGGCAGGTAGGGCAGGAAGGAAGGGAGGAAGGAAGGAAAAGAAAGAAAACCTCACAGTCTCATAACCGTCTTGAGGAAATAAGTAGGATAAGATGATTAGCAAGGGAAGGTGATCTCCTATAGCTTGGGTGGAAAAGAAAGCCTCTCCAACAAAGTGTTCTTTCAGCTGAGACCTACAGCAGCTAATGACTTTGTGGAAGTGAAAATCTTCCTCTTCATACCTAGACTTTGTTCCATGCTTCAAAATGAGCTAGAACAAGCCTGGTTCATTCTCACAGTTTTACAGATGACAGCCAGGACTTCCCCGGGCTTCTTCACTTCTTTCCACTGTGTCTCTGCTCCTGGGTGACCCTCCTCTGGACTTCTTTTCAAAGGAAGTTTCAAAGACTTTTCTCATGAAAGGTACCCATAGACCAGGACAGGTAAAGGAGAATAATATGAAGTGCCCACATTTCTGCCCAAGAACCTCAGAGAGCCCAGAAACACCATCTCTGGAGGAAGAATTCCCTTTGCCAGTTACTCTTGGGAAAAGACACCTGCCCAAACTGCCTGCCTTTGTTAGTCATGCAAACAAAGTCACATCAGAAGAAAGGGTGACTTGAATGAGCCCAGATGTTTCACTTAAAACCACAACCAGGCATAGTATTTAAGCAATTTTTTTGCAGTCATTTCTTTTTATGTCATGCAAATGGTCAAAAGTGGCCTAGGGAGACAGCACGTCTTAAGAGATGACAATTGCAAATGGCAGCAAATAGCAAACACGATAATAACTTGTCATGTTTAACACAGAGTTACAGCAAAGGCAAGCTGCTTACCAGTAAGCAGATGTGGACTATGAGGCAGATTGTAGACAGCTCCTTGCAGACAGGTCACATAGCATTTTGGTAAAGCATTGTAAAAATACTATCTATGGTAGAACATATACAGTAAATATAATATTTCAAGAAGGATTTAGAAACATGCAAGATTTACTATGTGAGGGTTTTTTTTAAAAAAGAGCAATTGATGTCTCAATCAAAGGAGCCACGAGTTTTGCCAAGTGAAGCAGAATATGATTATGTAGAGGATTTCAAACTAGCATTTATTTTTTATCCAAAAAGAATGCTGCACTTGGCAGTAAACTCCATTCCAGTGCACAGAAGTTAGTAAACTGATGACATAGCAGGGGACTCTTCTAGAGAGGCTAATTGCTATACCAATTTCTGCCAAGACCCTGTGAAAATAAACCCCTCTGTCCTATCATGCTGTCACTGTAAAGAGATTGGGGTTGACAACTAAAAGCTCAACAAGTAAAAGGTGCATTTGGGCATTTAAGTATGATATGTCCTCACTAAATATGTATTGAATGAATAAACGGATAGAGTCTAGAAGTTGAGGTTGCAGGACAGTATCCTGGACTAGGTTCTTGGAACTCTAAATTTAATTTTACAATGGCAGAAGTATAGATTCTTACCCAAGCATGTATACAGACATGTTTAATTATGTCACATACATGAGCAGTTAAGTCCTAACTACATGCCCATAATGATTTTGAGAAGTTTGCTCTGTACATGGAAAAGATGAGTTCATTTGCCACTGGGGCACCTGTGGTGAAAGGGGGAAGAGGCAGCTTGACACTCAGTTGCAGTCAGTAGCACAGGCTGGTGTGCCAAACGGCCATTGCCTCATCTTGCAAAGGCTGGGACCATGACCTCTGTGGGCAAGTCCACTGTGTGATGTGATGCAGCAAGTGATTCCAATTGTGACTCTTCTCCAAGCCAGTCCCTACAGACATCTCCAGTTTATGAGATATTTGGAAGCAATGAAAGCATCATGGGTAGATGTCATTCACTTCTATGCCATAAGATGGGAAAACTTGAATGAGATTTATGGGGTTGCTTCCTCAGATCAGAGACTTTCAGGAATTGCAAGGCCAAGAAACCCAACTTCTTAGAGTTATTGCTGTTCACATGATGATGCCTTCTTACAGTTGTGACAAAACATGGAAATACATTGAGCTTGAAATTTCAAAGAAAAAAAAAGCAAGGAGCATTACCATACCTTCAGAAGTGTGGTTACTTATTTTAAAACTAGGCAGATGAGTTTTGAAGAAGGCAATCATCATGCAATAAAATGAAAAATAAATACAAAATCTGGAGGATTATGGAACTATTGGTGAAGACAGAATTGGAACTTGAGAAATAGCTTGTCATTTTGTTGGATTACAGTCACAATTTTAAAGAATGAACAAGGATTTATTCTAAAAGGGCAGCACAGTTTAAGAGCCTCTTTTAGACCTAAAAGCAAATCAGGTCCCAACAACACTTTTTCTCATAGTATCTTAACCCCCAAACTGGTATTTCTTCTGCATGTTAAGCTCTAGCAAACATTGGATTCCCATGAGTTTGCTAAAATGCATTTTGTTTCTTCAAGCTTCTGAAAACTCAAGTAGAGGGTCACTATCAATGCCAAAAAACTGGTCTGAATTGGAATGTGTGTCCCTGCTGAGAATTGAAAATGATTCATTATGTCAAATATCAGCATTCTCATCAACATGTTCAAAATGGACCAAAGATATAATTGGGCATATACTGTGTGTACATGCAGGAAATAAATGGATTAAACTCTTGTTATTTGGAGGGACTTTAAAAAATTAGTATTACTGTTTTAAATCTCTCATAATTTTGAATAACTAATGAGCTTTATCATTGTTGTTCTTACCTTTACCTCTTGGGATTTCTAATCCTATAGTTCACTACCAAAGAAAAAAGTGGATTTTCTAGCTCTAGGCTATAACATTTGCTGAAAGTGAGCCTTGCATTAGAATTCACTGCATCCCCTCTGAGCCCACTTTGTGCTCCCTCTGGGCAGAGAGTAAGATCCATCTGTTTATCTTTAGCCTTGCTCTCACTGGCAGACTGGCTCACATACTGGCAAAGAGATGGTCTGTCACTTTGAATTTCATGGAGAACTTTACCCCAGTCTCATGAGTCCATGACCTTTGTGACTCAGACATTTATGGCCTATTCTCTTCCATGCTTTCTGGATCCAGGATACTGGGGGGTGACATAAATGGCCAGTCATTGGCTGGTTCTGAGAAGACTTCCAAGAATAACTGCCACAAAACTTTTAACAAATCTATGAGTTTTAAAGATCTAGAATGTTGTCTGTCAACTGAGGTCTAGAATGGAGACTACAAACTGGTGGCCAAATCATCCAATAGGCATGTTTTACTTGGCCAAGTTAGTGTTGGCCTGCAGAGTGTTTAAGAAATATTTAATTAGTTCCCAACATTTCAAAATCAGGAGATTTCACGTAAAAATCCAGGTTTCTGGCATCGCTTGATTTGGTAGCACAGAGTCTGCATTCCCACCTGGCAATGATAGGCTTGTAGCTCTGTAGCAGTCACCCCATCTATGTGGGGCAAGCCCACTCCAGTTTACCATAATTCCTACCACTCCTTACCAGAACTACTTCACTTGTCTCCATAACATGCCTGGCTCCAGTAGGCTTTGGAGGTTGGGATCTCTAGAATGACAGTGTGGCTAGCACCTATGGTAAGAACTGTGGGGGGAAACAGAGGTTAGCACTTTCTGGGTTATCATCTGATTAGAGGAAACATAAATAATAATAATAATACAGCTAATTTATGGATCAGTTAAGTTGTTAATTGTGAGGTATTAAGCACAGAAGTGACCCCTGGCCTACACAAACTCCTAATGTGTGGCTCTGCATTGAAGTGATGTCCAGGAGGATCAGTCCTACATGAGGCCAGTTGAAGAATCCAATAGTTTGTCTACTCAAACTGTGGGAGTGTTGCTTAACATGTAGTTCAGAAATTTATCCATGCATTTATCCACTTATTCCTTTTTTAAACAAGTATCTATGAACTGGTTTTAGGAGGCCAGAGTTTATTACCCAGATCTCTCTTCAAGTGAATCTTCATGGCAAACCTCATGAACAGTAGTCCCAGATGCCATTCCTTTGGTTGGACTGTGGACCCAGCTTCCCCAAGATTAATTACAGCCACTGTCTAAGCATAATGGGAGTTTTGGAACCAGGTCACTCCTGCCCAACATTAGACTTCTCTAATAGGAAACCTTTATGTGGGCCCCCCTCTCAGCCTAGAGAAAACTTTCTCAGAACAGAGAAAAAAAGAAAACTTTCTTTCCCTGTGGCCTGAGACTTTTTCTACCCAATCTTGCTTCCTTCCTTCTCTTTCTCCATTCATAGGTATCAGACTTGTGTCAAGCCTGAAAGCTCCCCAACCTACTCTTGCTATCTCCCCTTTATTCTTTCTAGATATTTATACTAATAAGCTTCTTGTATGCCTAATCCTATCTTGGCTTCTGTCATCAGAGGACTCAGACTGTGACATAACTGCCTGTTGTGTGTCGAGTACTGTGCTAGGTGCTTGGGACATAGAGTGCATAAAACAGGTGAGATCCCTTCATTCCTAGGGTAAATACACCATAAGCAAGAGAATAAATAAATAAAACAATAGAGAGCCTAGAGAATGATTTATAGATTGATTGGGTGCTCCAGAAAGGTCTTTCTGAGGAGATGATGCTTAAGCAGACCCGTAAATGACAAGGAGCTCATCAGGGGAAGGTCTTACGGGGGAACAATCCAAACAGATGGAAGAGCAAGTACAAAAGGCTGAGACAGGAATGGCTTGGCATAGTTGAGAAAAGAAAGAAAAAAGCCAGTGTGGCTGAAACATAAAGAGGAAAAGATTGGAGATTGGAATGAGCAAGGATGTTGAAGAACTAGCAGGGAGCCTACTTTGGGTTTACAGGCCACAATAAGTAATTTAGAGCAGGTCAAGAAGATGATCCTCCATCTCCAAGGACAGAGAGAGTTAGGCCAAGATAGAACTCTAAGGCCTTGTGTGTGCTATTAAATGTTACTATAAAAAGACAAAAGTTTTCATCATATTACAAATATAAAACTTTTGGATGCACTTGCATTAACCAGGCTTTATGGACCATCTTGAGAAACTACGAACCACATATATATTATATCTGTGCAAAATGCAGGTCTCTGAGCTGTAGATTTACAGTGTGTGTGTGTGTGTGTGTGTGTGTGTGTGTGTGTGTGTGTAAGTAAAAGAAACCAGTTTGTAAGCTGAGTACCATTCCTATGTATCTTCAGAGTTTCGAGAAGGAAGAGATGACTGTGAACTGGAATAATTTCAAGATAATTTCTTGGAAGAATTAATTAGCTTATCAAAATCATTGCCTCCTAGGAAAAGGGTACAAAGCCAGATAGCTTCTTTTGCTAAAACTGGCTGATTGGACTTCCATTCTAAGAAAAGAAGGAGCCAGCCAACACCCATTGCAGATATGCCACCACTCCATCTGAATCACTGGCCATGAGCAAGCCTAGCAAGTTCAGGAAACTCCTGAGCAAATGAGAAAATATGGTGAAATTTGGAGAGAGATTCTTGTGCAACTTATATTCTTTGGATAATAGCTTCAAGAGTTGGCATTCCTGGCCTATAACTACTGTTCTTGGTATGGTTCCTGGGAATATGTATCTTGCCCAGGATACCTATTCCTTGAGAGGACCTGGCAGGCTATTGTTAGCCTCTACTGCTGCCACTGCCCAAAGTATAATTTGAGTATTAAGAGGCTTTGCGTTTTCACCTTCCCTTCCATCCCATCAGGGACAGGACAGTGAGAAACATCTGTGATAGCCACCAGGCCTTTCCTTGGGAAAGTCTCTGGGCAGCTACACACCCTACGAAAGTTTCCTGAAATAGAACTGCATCATCTGAGGCCTGAAAAGGATGCTAGGAAAGCTCACTTAGTTATAAGAAAATTGATGAAAAGCCTGGATGGTTTTCCATTGTCTGAGGAGCTCGAAATCTCAATACAGGCCACAAAATGTCCATCATTCAGCCCTTGCTAAGGCTGGGTCAACATGATGGCAAACAACAGCCTGAACACAGAAGAATCCAATCTATTTATCTCATGAAAGAATGCAAGCTATTTGAATACAATTTGGATTTTTAAAATTTCTGTCTGAATATTTTTAATTCTTTGTTGATATATAATAAACATACAGAGAATTACATATAAGCGACCAGATCAACCAGATCAAGAGCTAGATATTATCAGCACCCCAGATACCAGCACCCGCATGTTGCTCCCTTTCTTTAGAGGGGGATCACTCTCCTGGATTCTAATACAGATAATCTAACTATGCTTGTTTTGTATTTTATATAAATCAAATACCATATGCATTCCTGATCTCAAGGGGAAAAAATTTAGCATTTCATCATTGAATACAATATATCATATGATTTGCATATCAAATTAAGGAAGTTCCCTTCCATTTCTAGTTTGCTATGAATTTTCATCATAAATAAATGTTGAATTTTGTCAAATACTTTCTTTTATTCTACTGAGGGTATCTTTTTTCTGCCCTTTTTTCTATTAATGTAGTGAATTATATGAGTTGATTTTTCTAATGTTAAGTAAATCTTCCAAAACTAGGATAAAACCTACTGGCCATATTATTCTTTTTATATATTACTGGTTTCAATTTCTAACATCTTATTTAAAAGATTTGCATTTACGTTTCTGAGTAGTCTGCAATTTTAATAACAAATTTTATTTTTAAAATAGATCTTAACGTATACTATTCAGTGTTTCTTTAATTCTTTTGTCAGTTGTAATAAATAATATTTATTTGAGGAATTTGTATATTGTATTCAAATTACCACATGTGTTGGGTTAAAGTTTGTCACAATACTGTCTGACTATCATTTGATGACTGTAGGATCTATGGTAATGTTCTCCCTTTTAATGCTGATATTAACAATTTATTTTAATTTCCTGGTAAGTTTGTAAGGGACTTATCTATTTTATAGATCTTTTCAGAGAACTAATTTATGGTTTTTCTGATTTTTTCTATCATATGTGTGTGGGTTTTTAAAAAAACATCATTGATTTGTCTTTTACTCTGTTTCTATTTCTGATTTCTGTTTACTTTTCTTAAGTATGATTTCATGGGCTCTTTACTCCTCTTCACTAATTCCTTGAAGATAGAAATTTAAATCATTGATTTCATCATTTTCTTTATTTTTCTCCATTTAGAAGTATAAATTATCTTCCTTCTAAATTAAATAATGCTTTTATCTGCATTCCACAAGTTTTAATATGTCATGTCTTTATCATCATCTAGTTCAAAACATTTTCATTTTCAGTTTGTTTTCTTTGATGCCTGGATTATTTATAAATCTATTTTTTAATTTCTAGGTAGTTAAATTTTTTCTAATCACCTTTTTATTACTAAATTTTTCTTGATTCCACTTTGTTCTGAGAACATATTCTATGTAATTTTTAATGTTTATTTTATTTTTGAGAGAGAGACGGTGCAAGCAGGGGAGGAACAGAGAAACAGGGAGACACAGGATCTGAAGCAGGCTACAGGCTCTGAGCTGTGTGTACAGAGCCCAACATGGAGCTCAAACTTAAAAGCTATGAGATCATGACCTGAGCCAAAGTCAGATTCTTAACTGACTGAGCCACCCAGGTGCCCTTATTCTATGTAGTTTTAATCTTTTGGAATTTATTGGGACTTACTTAATGGCCTAACATGTGGTTAATTTTGGTTAGTATTTTTGGTACACTTGTGAAGAATGTCATTTTGGGGTACAATGTTTCATATTTGTCAAATAATCCAAGTTTATTAATTGTATTCATATTTTTATATCATTCTCTGTGTTTTTGGTTGCTTCTTCTATCAGCTATTGACTTAAGTATATTAAAATCTCCCACTATGATTATGATTTATTTATTTTTCATGTTAATTTTGCCAATTTTAAAAATATTTTTAAGATTTGTGGAGTGCAGTCAAATTTAGGGATATGATATCTTTGAAATGGATTGAACCCTTTATTCGTAGAAAATGGTCTTTTAAGGGATGCTTGGCTGACTCAGTCAGAAGAGCATTTAACTTTTGATCTCAGAGCCATGAGTTCAAGCCCTACATTGGGCATAGAGCTTACTTTTAAAAAAATGCCCCTTTAAAATATCTAACAAAATTTTTTAAATAAATTTCAATTTTCTATGTATATGCATTCTATACATATCGCTGTGCACAGGGATAGTGATAGAGATCAGAGATCAAGATGGAGATAGAGAGATACGACACAGATAAGTTAGAGATAGAAACAGAGATCCTATTGATTCTGTTATTCTGGAACTGACTGATATATCAGCATTTTATGCATCCCAGGAAATCAGAAAATATTCTTTGAGGAAAAGTAGTTATATATTTAAAACTTCTAGTTTTTGTTATTTCAGTTTTACAAGACCTCTAAAATCTTTGCTGATTTCTTTTTCTCAGCAAAGATTCACTCCCATATATTTCCATGACTCCCTGGCCTTTCATAGGCAACCCCTGATATCTGTAATGCCCTCTTTGCCTGGTGGATGAATGAGCTTGAAAACTAGGACTTCAGGGGGTACCTGGGTGGCTCAGTTGGTTCAGGGGCCAACTTTGACTCAGGTCATGATCTCACAGTCTGTGGGTTTGAGCCCCGCATTGGGCTCTGTGCTGATAGCTCAGAGCCTGGAGCCTGCTTTGGATTCTGTGTCTTTCTCTCTCTCTGCCCCTCCCCCACTCGTTCTCTGTCTCTCAAAATAAAATAAAGATATAAAAAATTTTTAAAAAAGAAAGAAAACTAGGACTTCAGATTTTTTTGTGGAACTTTATTTGTAACTATCCATCCACAAATTCACTTCACAAATACTTGTTGAGCTTCTGTCCTGTCACAAAACTGACCTTCTTGCTGCCAAGGAGTTTTTAGTTTCTGTTAGAACAATTAAACCCCAAAACAAGGACCCCTGATTGGTGATAAAGTTCTTACCTATACATATTGAAGTGAGATAAAGATAACAATGTACATGTCAGTATAAAAGAATCAATTTCCCTTTTCTTTAAAAAGACTTCATCCTGAGATTACATTCTTCATATTCAGTGCTAAATGTCTTTTCTTGCTTCTCCTTCCAGAAATCAGGAAGTAGTTTGTAGCAACTTCAACGATCAGAAAAAAAGAGACGTCTTTAAAATAATTTTTTAAAAGTCACAGAGAGCTGTAGAAGTAACAATGACTAGATGAACTAAAATAATTCAAAACAGTAGAGAACATTTCCTAGAAGGCCCGTTGATTGTGGGTATGAACTCATAATTGGTCTTCACCTGGGAGCAAGTCATGAAAATTTATGGAGCAGTTAGATATTGTGAATATGTCTGTACATTTTTAGCAGAGGCTGAGTGTAAGAGAGCAATGGGAGATGAGGCTGGAAAAGAGACAGATGTAGTAGGGAAGGTACAGATGCCAAATTCATTCATCTGCTATGAATGGCAAAGGGGAGCCATTAAGGAATTTTCAATAGCTAAGTGATACCAATCCCATTTATACCTATTGTGTCTGATAGGTTATTTAAATTATTGATATACTCTTTTGTTCCAGCTTACTGAGGTATGCATCTCTTTCCAAATTTACTTTCAATGGCTTCTTTTTAGAAAAATGTTTTAATGCTTATTTATTTTGAGAGAGAGAGAGAAAGTGCCAGCAGGGGAAGGCCAGGGAGAGAGAGACAGAAACCGAAGCAGGCTCCAGGCTCTGAGCTGTCAGCACAGAGCCCAGTACAGGCCTCAGACCCACAAGCAGTGAGAATATGTCCTGAGCTGAAGTCAGATGCTCAACCAACTGAGACATCCAGGTGCCCCTATTTTTAATGACTTCTTGTGTATCATAGGAGTATTAACACTACAGAGACTGGCCTTCATTACAAATCACAGTTTGTTTGTTTTTTCTTCTAGAGAGCAAGTACTTAAATATTACCTGCAGGCACCATAGTTGGGACCATAGAGGACTGGGATGTGTAGTTTTTCTAGGGATCATGATAAAATACAGAAAGGCCTGTACACTCTGGAGCCTCCAGATGAGGGTCAGCAAGTTTCCTAAGTGAACACCAATGTGGAAGGGAGTTGCTTGGGACTGAATGCTTGGTTCTAGCAATCTTGTCCAATCAAGAATGTAAGGAGTTGGTATTTTTTCTTCTCTGTACTTCTTAACATAATGTCAGAAAGACCATCATCCTAAAGAAGTGGATAAATTTGAGAGAACAGCCATTCTTCTGCATCACAAACTCTAAACAGCTATAGCTAAATGGAGTACTGTGATATTTGACAATAGATGGGCGTAGGTTTCAATGCCAGAAAAAGATGCTTTATCAACTGGAACAAAAAGTTCATCAGAGTAAGACGTGCATTGGTGGTAGTCATTGGGGGAAAAGTAAGTAAAACAGTCTCACTTTTATACCAAAGTAATTGGCATGTCCTATAAATTGAAGAGAAATAAACTTTGTAATTCAGTACTCGAATCACCCAGAATTCAAGATTATCCAAGTTAATCAAGATCTTAAAATACAACATAAAAATTGGTAACAGCCTACCTATTTTTTTTAATTGCAATGAAGCTTCAATAATGCCTTTACTCCTCTCCTCAGAGCTTTAGGGGACATTGGACATTTCTTTGTAAGCAGATTGATTTATGTATCCATGTGACTCACAATTTTGAAATAAGAAATCCAGCTTCTCTCCACAGGAACCCCTGTATCTGATGGGCATAAATTAAACATTGCATGTCTGATACTTGTATTTTGGATGTTGAGTATTTGAAATAATCCTTCATAACCATTTGTTTGAAATGCATTGTCTAATCATAGCTATACAGCATCCACTTTTTAAAAAAATTTATTTTAATGTTTTTTATTTATTTCAGAGAGAGAGAGAAAAAGAGAGAGAGAGAGAGAGAGAGAGAGAGAGAGACATCATGAGCAGGGGAGGGTCAGAGAGAGAGGGAGATACAGAATCTGAAACAGGCTCCAGGTTCTGAGCTGGCTGTAAGCACAGAGGCTGACACAGGGCTCAAACCCACAAACCGTGAGATCATGACCTGAGCAGAAGTTGGACGTTTAACTGACTGAGCCACCCACGCACCCCCAGCATCCACTTTTTGAAAGAAGGATTTTTTTTAGATACATCAATAATATGATAGGATTTTGAGAGATAAATATTTACCAAGGGGAAGTTAGATGACCCAGTGAGCTGCACTGACTTCCATAAAGGGTGTTCCCTCCAACTCCTAGGTCTCTTTGTACCATAATTACACCACCATAAGTTGTTCCAAATGGTTATTTGTATTTTTTATAGATTTTTAGTGAATAAATGAAAACAAAAAGCAAAATCCATTTACTCTGCAAATACCTAAAACTGAGAGCCCAGTTTTGTGAATCTCTCTATATCTGTGGTCTCCATACCTACACATATCTGCTGGACAATATCAATTCCAAAAAGGAAACTTGCCAAGAGAGAAGTTAAAATTAATTTTTTTTCTTTCTGTTGTAGCAATTTACTAGCTCTGATATACGTTTGGTTGGAAGAAAGAGTTCAAAAGTTGTGGTTAAACTGAGTTTTAAGAAGTTATACTGATTTTCTTTACGTGCTAAGTATCCTGTCTTATCATGAATCACTCACAGTAGCAGAAAATTAGTAGAGACACAATTACAAATGAATATGTATTTTGTAGCCTCATTTGGCTAATTATTTGTCACTTTGTTAAATATTAACGGGGTCCTGTTGAGGTAGGTATTATTATCTGCATATTACATTTGAGGAAGTAGAGGTTCAGAAAGGTGCTGTGACTTGAACAAGGTCAGAGAGTAAGTGGCAGGAGTCTGGTTGATCTCAGGTGTCCCAGTTTCAAGTCCAGTGGTATCCCCACTCCACCAGAGCTGTCTGCCTTGGTTTCATATTAATTGTACTATTGGTCATGGTAAGAATATTAATGAATACAATTACCAATGATTTAGTAAGGGAATAATTTTAAAAGCTTAAGTTTATTAGAAATGGCCAATTTAGTTTTATAAGGGATAGGTCATAATGAAATAAGTGACTACACTTTTCTAGGATATAGTTTCCATAGTGACCATGGAAAGACTGACATTATATGCTTGGAATTCCAAAACGGTTTTGGTAACATCACAGAGATCATTAGCTCAGATCTTGGACTGAGGGTGAAGTACCTTATTAGATAGAAACCAGACTCAAAATAGCTAATTTTGAAAGGATAGAGTTTTCTAGCTGGAAAGAACGCAGAAGTAGAGCACCCATGGTCAGATTTGGTGTTCTTATTTGAGATTTTTTTTTAATGTTTATTTTTATTTTTGAGAGAGAGGCAGAGCACAACCAGAAGAGGGGCAGAGAAAGAGGGAGACACACAATCTGAAGCAGGCTCCAGGCCCTGAGCTTTCAGCACAGAGCCCAACGTGGGGCCTGAACTCATGAACCGCAAGATCATGACCTGAGTCAAAGTCCAAAACTTAACTGACTGAGCCACTCAGGCACCCTAGTTCTTATTTACAATTTATAGGAATAATTGTAAATGTGATGTTCCTGGTGTGGGGCATCTGGGTGGCTCAATCAGTTAAGTGTCTGACTCTTGATTTCAGCTCAGGTCATGATCTCACGATTTGTGAGATCGAGCCCCATGTCAGGCTCCACACTGAGAGTGCTGAACCTGCTTAGGATTCTCTCTCTTCATCTCTCTATCCCTCCCCTACTCACTCTCTCTCTTTCTCAAAATAAATAAATAAACTTAAAAAAAGAAATAAGAACAAGATAGTCAAAATTAGTAGGCATAAGGTACCTGGGGGGCTCAGTCAGTTAAGTGTCTGACTTCGGCTCAGGTCATGAGCTCACAGTTCGTGGTTCGAGTTCCATGTCAGACCCTGGAGCCTACTTCAGATTCTTTGTTTCCCTCTGTCTCTCTGCCCCTCCCCAACTTGTGCACTCTTGTTCTCTCTCACTCACTCTCTGTCTCTCTATCTCAAAAGTAAATAAATAAACATAAAAATAAAAAGTAGGAATATATGCAACTGGAAATCAGAAGAAACACTTAAATTGTCCTCTAGTTTTCAATCCATGTTTAACTATTTTCCTCTGATTTCAAAACCTTTCATTATCTAACTTATTCTAACTGAACTACTACCTGTCATCCCCATACTGCCCTTTTGTTCTCTATCTCTCATGGATTTTACCTCTATTCCCACACAAGCTTTCATGCTTATCTCCATGCTTTTTTATAGCCATAAAATGTATCTTCTTTCTGCCAATTTCAGTTCCTGTTTTATGCCCAAGCTCTTAAACAAGTAAATGATTGAATGAAAAACAACACAACTCGATCTCTTCCAGTCTTTGAGATCAACAATGATCTTTTCATACCCTATGCCCTCAATGTTTTCCTGCCCCATTTTCATTGTTTAATTTATATTCATTTGCATATTATTTTATAGTTATTCAACCACTTTTATGAGTAATCCTAGACCTCCCTGTAAAGCTAAAAAAGTCCTAGAAAACTAGGATGATGTACTCCATTTCCCTTATACCTTCTATAGTATCTGGAAGGAAATAAGGCAAACTATGAACAATGGGCTAAATTTAGTCTTCCAGCTGTTTTTATTTTATTTATTTTTTACATGTAATCTTTATTTTGAGATGATTTTTCTTGTGATGTCTTTATTGAACTTTGGTATCAGGATAATTCTGACTTCATGGGCTGAGTTGAAAAAGTGTTTCCACATATAGGAGGATTAGGAGGAACTTAATGGAGGACCATGGGGGAGAAGAAGGGGAAAAATAGTGGGGGAGAGCGAGGGAGGCAAACCATGAGAGACTCTTGAATGCCGAGAACAAACTGAGGGCAGATGGGGTGGGGGGGAGGGAAAGGGGGGTGATTGGCATGGAGGAGGGTACTTGTGGGGATGAGCACTGGGTATTATATGGAAACCAACTTGACAATAAACTATTAAAAAAAGTGTTTCCTGCTATTATATTTTTGAGAAGAGTTTGAAAATATTCATGTTAATTCTTCTTTAAATTATTGGTGGGACACTTGGGTGGCTCAGTCGGTTAAGCATCTGACTTCGGCTCAGGTCATGATCTCACGGTTCATGGGTTTAAGCCCCGCATCAGCCTCTGTGCTGACAGACAGCTTAGAGCCTGGAGCCTGTTTCAGATTCTGTGTCTCCCTCTCTCTGACCCTCCCCAGACCATGCTCTCTCTCTCTCTCTCTCAGATAAATAAAAACATTTAAAAATTTTAAAATAAAAAAAGATAAATTATTGGTATAATTTTTCTGTGAACCACCTAGTCCTAAGTGTTTCTTTATTGGGCATCCATATATTTGTGTATGGCTTGTAAGCTAAGATATATTTTATACTTCTAAATGGTTGAAAAGACCAAAAGAAAATAATATTTCAAGGTATGTGGACATTATGTGAAATTCAAATTTTAGTGTCCATAATATTTTATTGGCCCACAGTCATGTTCATTAATTAATGTGTTGTCTATGGCTTTCATGCTACAGTGGCAGAACTGAATAGTTGTCACAAAACCCAAAGAACTAAAATGTGTGTAGTTTCCAAAAATGCCAAAGGCCATACAGGGAGCTTTGTACATGGTACTATTTCTAGTCCTAATACGACCTTTGCATGATATTATGTCCACAGTTTTATGATTGAGGAAACAGAGACACAGAGAGACTAGTAACTTGCTCATGTCACACAGGTGGTAAGCAGTGTATCTGGAATCTTTCCAGTACTGCCTAAGTCGACTTCTTTATATGACCCTGTCCCCCAAAGGGCATCATTGAAGGATTCCACTTCTGTTCAGGCTTCCTTTTTTCATCCTTGACAGCTTAAAGATTATGAACAAACTCTAAATACATAGAGGAGCTGATATCAAGGAAGATAGATTTAGTTGCTTAAAGTTGGAATCAGCACAGCATTAGTTTTATTCCAAGTAAGTATTCTACAGAGGGGTGATCTACAGCTTGTCAACCGCCTTCAGGCTTCACGTAATCAGAGCATTCCAAAGAGACAGAACACTTTTACACAGGGTTTCTCTATATAATGAAAACCCTTAAGAACCCCAACAAGTATCTTCTTATTCTTAGTGTAAAGATTAAATTAAATTCAGCCTTGAGTGTGCCTGGGTGGTCTAGTCAGCTGAGTGTCCAACTCTTGATTTTGGCTCAGGTCATGATCTCGCCATTCATGGGTTTGAGCCCCACATCAGTTTCTGTGCTGAAAGCATGGAGCCTTCTTGGAATTCTCTCTCTCCCTCTCTTTCTGCCCTTTCCCTGATCACACTCTTTCCCTGTCTCTCAAAATATATAAAAAAAAAATTAATTAAAAAAATCTTAAAAAATTAAACTTGTTGGGATGAGCACTGGGTGTTATATGTAAACCAACTTGACAATAAACTAAGGGAAAAAAAAAAACTCAACCTAATTACAGTGTCAGGTTGTTTGTTTTTATTAACTGCCTGTACTTTTAATGCTAATGCATATAGCATAAATGTCAGTTAAAAAAACAATATTTTCTTAATAAAATCATCTCATTCCTCATCCGGTCTATGTTGAGAAGAGTTAATGGGTCAGGATATAAGACTAGGATGTAATTGTAGGTCTTGCTGCTAACGTCATATTTACCTAATCAACTACACTGTAGTATAAATAGTCAAGATGATGCATCAACAAAACATTGTAGTAGAGATGAGACCATCCATTGGTGGAAATTTACCTCCAGTTCATCTTGGCTTTAGCAGAAGATGATTATAGCCCAGTTTCTACCCACATGCCCACGAATAAGAAATCTTTTGTTACTCCACTTTTTAGTCCACTACTTCAGTTGGGTCATTGTGAACACTTGGGAGATAGACTCCCAATTGTCGAGCAGCCTAAACCAGAAAAAGAGTCTTGCATCATAGTATGTTTCCATTTGAATATGCCCTTGTAGTATGGGACTGCTAGAGAAAGCCATCACGACATTCTAATATCCTAGATATTCACTCTGATATCCTGGGGAAAAAAACTGGCACATTTTGCTAATACTCTGTCTTGTTTAATAACTGATGTTCTCCAGCAATCTTTGTTTTTTATATGAATTTTTTATCTTACACACGTTCTAAATTAAAATCACTCTGTTTTATATGTTAGTAATTTATTATAATATCTCTCTGTTATATCCATTATATTAGATGAGAAAATATTCTAATTTATATCCATTTGATCTTAATACACAAGAGAATGAGCACTATATTCATAGGAGACTCTCATCCCAAACCTCTTTCATTTTTCATCTGAGCTTAGACCATTTTATCATTCCAGTCAAAATCAATTTAAAGCTCTCCATTTACAAAAATTTACCTTTTTAACCATAGAAAAAAAATCCGAAAAATAAAGTATCTATTCCTTAGTCCTTTTTACATATTTACTCATAAGTTTTTATCTTTTTTTTTTTCAAAGTGGAAATAATGGATCCTTAAACCTTATCCAGTATTCTCTCCTTGGAATTAATTTTTCTTTAAAATTGCAAGGTAGCTAACTAACTCAATGTCCCACTAATACTGTTCTTGCTTTATTTCTCTTTCTATGCTACTTATTAATCCGACAGATAGTTTCATTTTCCAAGAGAAAAAATATTTGAGAAAGCTCACACTGATGGCTTTCAACTACCAATTTTGTCAATAAAAAGAGGTGAAAAGCTATGTTCAAAAACTTAACTAACTGGCCATTTAATTTTCATCTCCCTCACCAGGCTTCTAAAACTATGTATTCAAAGATACTCCAGGAAAATTCACTTCAGATGGGAGCTTCATTCCTAAATCCCTCTCTGGCTTCCTACCATAGGAGATTCTCAAGGACCCCTCTTGCTCCTTTAGCACCTGGCCCAGATAGAGAACAGGCAGAACAAAGAGATCTCTTCCAGGTTTCCTGTTCTGGGGCTCCATGCTAACTGTGCCTGAACTTCCAAGCTGAGAGCTCTGCTCCAGCATCATCTTGCTATAGCTTCATTATGAAATGGAAGAAAGAAGAGAGCTCAGAGATAAAGAGATATACTACCCTTATTCATTTTTATTTAAAATCCCTTTATTTTTCTGCTAAAATTCCATTCCTGACAATATATAGGAACCATTGAGAACCCCGTTCACTCTTGAACTTCCTCTTTCTCTTACCAGGCATGTGCCAGGCACTGTGCTAGGCATGGGTGTAACAATGAACAAGGCAGCAGAGTTTGAGCCCTCACAAGGCTAAATAACTGCTCCAGCCTCCCACACTTATCAATATTCTCTTTTAATAGTTTGAAAGTATGATTATTGTGTTTCTAGCTCAAGGATAACTGGATTAAGCTTCAAAATTAAAATTAGCAGCAGCACAATAAGCTAGGTACAAAGTACATCCAAATATTTCTCTTCGCTCAACACATTCTTATGAATACCTTCCATGGCCCAAGGACTGTCACATTCATTGGGGAAGTAGCCATAAGCAAGTCTAAAATGACAAAGGTCTGCCCTGTGTCAAATAGCCCATACTCTGGTGAGAGGAGATAGATACTATGAAAGTACACAAGTAAATGAATAACTGTGCTACATTCAGAGAATGATATGGTCTGTGAAAGAAGTTAAATTGCATCATGAGTCAGAAAGTTTAGGATGGAGCAAACAGGAAGTTGTACATTAGCCAAGGTAGTAGAGGAAGGTCTTCCCGAGGAGAGAGTTCATGGACTGGAAAACCTACCTAAGCAAAGATCTAGGGTAAGAATGTTATAGCCAAAGGAAATAGTCACTGTAAAGGCCTTGAGCCAGAACAAGCTGGCATGTTGTAGGAATAGAAGTGACCAATGCCTGATAAATAAGTGGGTGGCTGTGGGTGCAAGATGAGGTTGGGGGTAGCAGGGACTGGATCATGTAAGACCTGGTAGGTTAAGATCTGGACTTTGGATATGACCCTAGTGAGATGGGAACATCTCAGAAGGTTTTAACTAGGGGGCATGGTGATCTAATATGTTTAAAACATCCTGCTGACTGCTGTGTTCCTTTTTGGGCAGTGAATATTAGGGAGGCAGGAGCAGAAGCAAGGAGACTAGCAGGTACAACATGGCATACGGTGCCTCTGAAGTTTAATATGGCGTCTGCCTTCAAGCAGTGAAAACTAACACTGCTGAGTTTGCTATGCCCAAACCCAGGGCTAGAGATAGGGGGTCTAGCTTGCTACTACATGGTGCCTGGACACAGGTCTGCAGAACCTTCTTTTCTCCAAACACCACTGAGTAAAGAGGAGGGCAGCTGGCTTTCAAATTCTGTGTTAGAATCCCAGCTCTGTCTTATCACCTTAGATTTTTCCTCTGTGAAGTGAAACTAATGGACCCACCTCTCAGGCAAATTCACAGATGGGAGGTTGAGATGAGGCAACATAGGCAGAAGCACTTGGGGAATGTTAACTTCCCTTCTCCGTGGGAGAAGGGCAATGTGGTACAGGGAATAACTATTGTCCTCTGCCTCCCAGACTAGAAGGGCCCATGTTTAGAAAGGACCCTGTGCTTATTGCACTTTCAGAAGATGCATGACTATAATGTGACGGGAGGACTAGGAGGGCCATTTCAAAGTGCTTTATTCCAAAGTGCTTTATTCCAGGGGCGCCTGGATGGCTTAGTCGGTTAAGCGTCCAACTTTTGCTTAGGTCATGATCTCGCGGTTCGTGGGTTCAAGCCCCGCATCGGGCTCTGTGCTGACTGCCAGCTCAGAGCCTGGAGCCTATTTTAGAGTCTGTATCTCCCTCTCTCTCTGATCCTCCCCTGCTCATGCTCTCTCTCTCTCTCCTAGAAATAAATAAAAATATTTAAAAAAAAAAAAAACAACAAAATGCTTTATTCCATTAACAAGAAACTACAACTGAGAGTGAAAGAAAATAGTCAAGAAAAGTAGTCATAGAGAAGGTTTGCTGAACTACATGCCAAACTGAACCTCTGTGTCACACCTTCTCTGAGACAAAGCCTTGAGGACTAAGGTTTGCTTAGCTACACGCTATTTCAAAGAACGTTCCCTTCTTTAGAGTGCTCTGGGAATGTGATTTGGATGGTGAAGCAGATTTGGAGAGTTTGGATCTCTGTGCAGAGAAAGGGCCAAAATGCAGGTTGGAGTAATGACTTTCACGTGACAGCCAGTGGAGCGGGTTTACTTGGGTAAATGGTTTTCTAATTGACAGTTTTAGGCTCTGGCAACTGCAATAGAAATGGAGTCCAAATCCTTTTGAGGGACTATAACTCTAAAAGCTGTGTTAATGCGATAGATTAAATGTACCAAAGCTGAGGCAGCCCAGCAGCAGACCCCTGTGCTGGGGATTGCCTTCCTGGTTTCACAACTGTTTATTTTGATTGCTTTAAGTGTTGCAAAGCCCCATTGCCTTCTTTTCCAATTCTAGCCCACCTCTACCCATAGTGCTTGTTCATTTGAGCTTCTTTCCCAACTTCTGCTTCCTTACAAAGCCTCTGCTAATCATGTGGTCAAAGATTTGGGGTGGTAAAGTTTGGTTACCCCTAACAGCCATATTGTCCAAGAGTCTCCTTTTTCCATGCATTTCCAGAACTTGTTCACCGACACTGTACTTTAGTAGTTTATACTAGATAACAAATAGCCTCAAAAGCTTCAGGACCTCATCATTTGGTAGGTAGACCGTGTTTTAGCTAATTTAATCTGAGCTCAGCTGGCTGAGTGGCTATACTTTGGGGTGTGATTTTGCTGGGTTGACTCTAGTCTCAGGAGTGGTTTCAGGTATGCCACTTGAATCCTTTTTCATGTGTGGGAACAGCAACTACCTTGGGTCTATCCTCTTGGCAAATGAAAGAAGTTCAAGAGAGCAAACCAAGTACACATTTCAAGCTTCTTCCCACCTCACTTCCTGTCATATCCTATGGGCCAAGGCAAGTCATATGGCCAAATTAAAAGTCAAGGAGCAGGGAAATATACTCTTCCTCTAGTGGGAGGAAGGAGAGTCACATGATTAAGGGCCTGGATATATAAATCCAACATATGGTTGTTGGGGGGGCACCAAGTGACTCAGTTGGTTAAGTGTCTGACTCCCGATTTTTGGCTCATGTCATGATCTTATGGTTCATGAGATTGAGATTCACGTTGGGCTCTGCCCTGGTAGCACAGAGCCTGTTTGGGATTCTATCTCTCTCTCTCTCTCTCTCTCTCTCTCTCTCTCTCAATCTATCTGTCCCTCCCTGAGATGTGTGCTCTTGCTGTCTCTCTCAAAATAAATAAACTAACATAGGTATGTTTGAAGAGCTGGAGACCAGTGAGCCAATATACTACAACCTTCTTCTCCAAGTCCTGGTCCTACTCCTGGTCTTGGATAGGGCCAAGGGCTCATGATGAATGCTCATTCCATGGATAGAGTTCTCACCATATACTCTGTGTAGCCTTCTGAGGGCACCACTGTAGCACTGAAAAACTAAAGCACTGAACCCAGTGGACTTTAAGGTTCAAACATTGTATGGACCTGTATATTTAGAATACGTATTCTTTTTTTTTTTTCCCAAATGTTTTATTTATTTCTAGGAGAGAGAGAGAGACAGCGTGAGCAGGGGAGGGTCAGAGAGAGAGGGAGATACAGACTGAAACAGGCTCCAGGCTCCGAGCTGGCAGTCAGCACAGAGCCCGACGCGGGGCTCGAACCCACGAACCGCGAGATCATGACCTAAGCGAAAGTCGGACGCTTAACCAACTAAGCCACCCAGGCGCCCCAGAGAATACGTATTCTTAAAGAGAGAATTTCTAGAGTATTTTCTTGGGCTAAAGAAGGAAATTGCAAAATGGTGCTAAGAGTTGGAAAGTCACTTAGGAGAAGTATGGAGATTGTCTGTTAGACTTTACTTACCAAATCTGACCCAAACTCTGATTGTTGGTTAAAATCATGAAGAAGAAAACCCATACTACTACATATAGGGCCTATGACTAGCCTCAAGCTACGCCAGGCACTAAGGATACAACATTTAACAAAGAGACAAATGCTCTGACCGCATGGAGCTCACTGTCCTCTCAAATCTCAGTTTTCCTGGGTTGGGTTCATTTAGCCATAGAGCAACACCGGTTCCATTTTTCCAATGTTGCTTAGAATGAATTCACTGCATTCATTCATTTCTATAATCTACCATTTTGTCCTATTATCTGTTTGGGGTTTGATGCTAAGTTTTTAATATGCCCCAACATCACCTAAGAACAACAGAGGATGAGCCATACCCACAAATTTTGGTGAGCCACACTCACAAACTGTCCTCAGGGAGTTCAGTGGCCTGTAGCTCTGCTGCACACAGCAATTGCTCAAAGCAGATCAGAGAAGTGTAGACACTGTGATGCCTATCTCCTTGTTGGCGATTTCCCTTAAGAATGTAAAGAAATATTTAACAAGAAAAGTGGAGCTAGAGTCCCCACAGCTGCTTTGAGAAATTCTGAAGACAAGGACAATCAACAGGGAAGAGAAGGAGGAGGGAATAGAAGAATGATTAAAATATCAAAAGGGAAATCAGTAAATTTGAAACCTCAGACCTGGAAACCATTAGAAGTCTGCTGGCAACTGTCAAGAATCAATATAAGAAATATGTAATTTTTAATAACTCAGAAATAAAGTATGCTGTTAGCATGCTAAGAGTTGAGGTAGGGGGTGAAAAGAAGTGAGGAGAAATGTGGTCTGTTAGCAATTATTGCAGATGCCAGGGCCAGCTGTAGGGGGTCACCCTCAGCTTCTCAGTGGAGCATTCTGGGTTTCAGCCTCAATGCAGCGCACACCAGCCTGGCATTCCCAGGGCACATTCAGCATTTCTGATGCTCAGCTAGTGTAAGACATGATGTATCCAGGACTCCTCGGTGTTATCAATCCAAACATAGCTGTCTTGGCCACCACTATCTTCCCCAAATAAATTGGGGCTATGGGAAACTTTTTATTAAAGAGCCCTTGGTTTTTAAGTTTTAAAAAATGTTTATCTTTACATTATTTATAAACCAAATCCATATTTTTAAATATTAAAAACTTCCAAGGGCAACTCAAAAGTAGCTAAAGCAAGGATTTTTCCCATTTCTCAAGTTTTTGGAGATCTCACCAACAAGAATATGCAGCCAAATTGGAAAACGTCTTTTCTAAGGACTGAAGATGAATAAACCTTGAAAGATGGACTTCACTTCAAAGATCACTTCAAAGATGGACACTCGCTGGGAAGAGCGAACAAAAACTGTCTTCAAAACCATGACACACAAGTAGAGACGAGGGTCCATGAAAAGATGAGATGAACATTTCCAAAGTATGCTATATGGAATATTATTAGTTCTGAGTGATTTTAATAGGCATTTCACTTTAAAAAAAAAAACAAGCAAACAAAATGGGTCCAATATCAAATAAGTTTGCAAAATGTTGAGTAATATAGAGCTAAACAGATTCCTCTCTTGTAGGACTTTTGGGTCCTGAATTGATTGTGATTCAGATCTGAACAGGATTATGAATCTCAGAATTTGTGCATGGGATGGGACTAACTTTTGTACCATTGAGAAGTTATTTCACCATGACCATTTTCTTGTTGATCATCTGCCAAATTCAAGTATGAGCTGTTTTTTTTTCCCCCCTCTAACTACTCAGTACCTTAAATGCATTGAAATTTAAACAGATCATTACAAGGACAAAGATTACAGAGAACAACTCTGGCACTTTTTTCAAGTTTCACTTCTAATAAGTCTTCTGAGGTAAAGGGGAACTCTAATGTTGCTCCCAAAGCCCTCTGAGCTTCAAAACTGGGTCCATTTCATTATACGCCTGTTAGTTTCATTCCATGCAGGAACCCAGGTGAGCATCAGGCCAGTCTTACTGCCAGTCTTCTTCAACTGGAATATGAGTGATTTTTCCCTGCTTTATTTCCCCGTAGGTGGAAGTTTTCAAGAGAAAAAAGGGGCCTTAGAGATCTTCTCTCTCAGGGGGGAAACAGAAGCCCAGAAAAGGGGAAGAAGTGCCTTAAAACCACCCAGCCACCTTTCCTAGCAACCAAGCCTTGCAAAGCCCACCCAGATGACTAAGCCACACTCTCCCTCTGTGCACCTCTCAGTCATAAAAACCTTACATTTCCTCCAACTTCACATCCCACTTGACTCTTCAGGAGTATGAAGCAATTTGAATGAGCTTCCCTGCGCCCTGTCACAGACTGGAGCACATTAAGGGCAGGAAATTAGGCAGAGGCATGTTTGTAGATCCGGTGCTGATTACTCTTCCACTCAGATTGTACATTCACCAATACGGAATGGATTTATCTCTAATTTATTAAAGGTCGGTCAGCATGGATTGATAAAGGAAAGGCCATGTCTGATAAATTCACCTAAATTGAATTCTTGGGCCACATTACCAAATCAGCAGACATAATTTATCTGGATTTCAGGAAAGCATTTAGTGCTATACCATATAACAGATGCATTTACTAAGGCAAAGTATTGTGTGACGGTTAAGTGTCAGGTGGCAATTCTGGAAACAGGTTTAAAGTGGCCCCAAACCCAACACTGGGTGTGCCGCCAAGAGATACTTAAGAGTGCAGAGAGAGAGAGGTCAGTCTGGGGGTCATTATTTCAAAGTCCTTGACCCTAATTATAATTTAATTTCCACAATGGTCATATCTCTTGAGAGCAAAATTGGGATGAAGGGGACAGTTTTAAAAGGAACAGACTGAAAACAAGTTCTGAATTTCTTTTTTCAGTTAGACTGGCTCAGCAAAGGATGAATGAGTTCCACCAAATGAACACAAATAAACAAAAGAACAAAGGAAGCCAAAGACTTCTGTCCCACAAAGAAATGCAATGAAGAACTCGCAACAGGACAGTGATGGGAAGCAGTGGATTTCACTAATACTCTAAACTCAGAGTCTGTGTTGATACCACAAGAGCAGTAGAAATGGAATTTAGAGTTCTTGGGATATAAATAGGGTCAAATAATTACATAACTATGAGTCATTAGTATCCTTGCTATGGCCTCAAAAGGCACGAGCTCCTAACTCTGGTTTGAATTTACCTCTTCTTAAAGTCAAGATTTATGCATCAGCCTTACATCTTTATTCAGGCAATGTGGAATGGATTTCTCTCTAATTCATTAAAGGTTGGTCAGCATGGATTGATAAAGGGAAACCCATGTCTGATACATTTGCTTAAATTGAATATTTCCTCTGGGCTACTGCTCAGGTGACCTGAGGTGACCGTCATCGAGAATGCATTCAGGCAGTCTTAAACTGAGATCTCTGTCTAACATCCTCACCAACTCCTTGGCAACCCAAGAAAAGAGCAGTAGCAAAATGCAGGCTCATTCTCTCACTCAGCAACAAGCTATGGTGTTTGGGCTTGGCCTCAGTATCTAGTTTCCAGGTCTGCTGCAAAGTTGAAGCTGAGAGTATCCACAAACACTGAGCACCTCACAGCAGCATCGAGCTTGTACACACTTGCACACATTTGTTCATGCCTCCCTCTCCCACTCCACCCTGGATACCTATTAAAGCCAGCCAGGCACCAGAGCCATCTCGGACTGGTATTTCTGTCTGGGGGGACTCTTTTTGTTTGGTGCCATGTAGCATGGAATGGTTAGTTGTGTGTGTCAACTTGGAGGGTATCTTTGGATGGGATTAACATTTTGGTAAACTTTCAGTGAGCAGATTGCCCTCTGTAATGAGGGTGGGCCTTATCCAGTCAGTTCAAGGCCAGAATAAAACAAAAAGACCAGCCTCCCCTAGCAAGAGATAATTCTCTGGCAGAGCATCTTTGGACTTCATCTGCACCATTGGCTCTCCTGGGTCTCCAGGCTGCTGACTCACCCTGCAGATTTGGATTTGCCAGTCTCCATAATCACATGAGCCAATTCCTTATAATAAATCTCTTTCCATGTACATGCATATTGTTGGTTCTGCTCCTCGGGAGAACCCTAGCTAATATACAGGGTTATCAATAGTTTTTCTTCCTTCTGGATTTCTAGGACCTCCAACTTCAGCTGAGGTCTCAGCTTCCACTTTAATTCTCTGTTTCTATGAAACTCTTTGAATCTTCATGGGGAAAAAAATGCAGGCATGGAACAGTAATAACCCAGGCTTGGACTAGCAGGAACTAGATTAAAGATTTATTCTGGGATCTTGGAGCAGGAGATTCCATGAAATGTCATGAACAGAACACTACAGTATCAGAAGACCATTTAGAAAAAGGATCCAGTAGAATCATGACACTATTATTGTATCTGTCATTGCAGACTTCCTCTAGCTTCATTATATCTTTGATATCATGGAATTTGGCATCTGAAATGAAGCACAAGAAAAAAGTAAGGTAATTAACTCCAATACATTTTTTTTCTCCTTAATTTGAGCCCTCAGTAGAGTCAGAATGGTACAGATGCAAGTTTTCACAGACTCTCAAGAAAAACCTCATTGTGTTCAAATGGCATTTTTAACTGCAGGCTCACAGATATTATATATGAGGTTCATTCATTCATTCATTCAACTAACTAGCATATATTAACTGTCCAAAGCCCTATACTAGTGCATGAGGAATTAAAAGGCATTCTTTATAGTACTTGTGTTCAAGACATTTTACAGTCTAGTTGATTATAAAGATAACCAACATGTGTGAAAGTTTACAAAATATTTTTTATCCATTTAGAAAAATAGTTTAAAGTCCAGAGACTAATATAACAACACCCACATGTGTATCAATAACCCGTGACCTGTCCAGGTCGCTGAGTGTTGGCAGAGCCAGGTATGGCCTTCACTGAGCCCATGAATTATGAAATACAGTTGGGAGAAAACGGGTGGGCTGGCTTATGAGATGGTACTAGGGCAGAGCTGGGCTGAGCACACGGAGACAAAAGTAACTGCGTCCGTCAGCCTCCATGACAACCTCAACACCAAATACAGGATCTGGCCCTTAGTGGGTGCTCAATAAGTAGAGATGGAATGAATGGATGAATGAATGAATGAATAAAATAATGGGGATGAAAATGAACAAATACATACAAACATATCATAAGCTAAAGGGAAATTGGGCTTTCAAAGGATGAAGCCAAGAGGCATAGCTGCCTGGCTGTGTATAACTCCTTTCATCATAATCCTAAGGGTTTAAAGCAAGACTAATCAATAGAATCAAAATTATCAATTGTCATTAAATGTTAGGTTGAATGAAGGTGTAAACCACAAACTAATGGATCCCTATTACATATAGGAAATTGGATGAGATTAATCTAAGAGGACTCTCTGAAGAGGTCAGTTTTGAACTGAAATCTTTTTTCTTCGGAATTTTACAAAAGAAATATTAAGAACATTCCATGTATATATGTACAATATGTATAAAAACATACATACACATCTACCTATACCTCTCAAAGTATATCCTCAGATGTTAAATAATTCTATTTTTATGTGATCCTTATTTTTCTGTCACTTAGCTCGGGGGCAATCAGAATGGGGTAGGATTCCAATATGGAATTCCAAAATACTCAGACACAAGCTGGAACTCCCCTGAAAATTAGCATGCGTGGCCACCCTAAGCACAATGTTCTTTGGCAAAGGAACATAATAGTGCAAAGAAAGTGTGTATGTTCATGGCATGGATTAATGACACAAGATCAGGAAGAGATAGTGTATTAGGTCTTTCAGATTTTTGTATATGGTGTAAGAAAGTGGTCCAGTTTCACTCTTCTGCATGTCGTTGTCCAGTTCTCCCAGCACCATTTGCTAAAGAGACTTTTTTCCATTGGATGCTCTTTCCTGCTTTGTTGAAGATTAGTTGGCCATATATTTCTGGGTCCATTCCTGGGTTCTTTTTTCTATTTCACTCATCTATGTGTCTGTTTTTGTGCCAGATACCATATTGTCTGTATGATTACAGCTTTGTAATATAGGCTAAATTCCGGGATTGGGATGCCTCCAGCTTTGTTTTCTTTTTCAACATTGCTTTGGCTATTAGGGGTCTTTTGAGGTTCCATACCTCGAAAGTCCAAATTTTAGGACAAAAATTCAGATTTTAGGATTGTTTGTTCTAGCTCTGTGAAGAAGGCTGGTGTTATTTTGATAGGGATTCTACTGAATGTGTAGATTGGTTTGGGTAGTGTCAACATTTTAACAATATTTGTTCTTCCAATCCATAAACTGTTTCTTAACAGCTGTCAGTATTCTCTGCAGTTGCTATATCAAGGATTGCTGCTTCTGCTCTGTGCAAGAGACCATGTCCTGCCTCCTAGAGTCAGAGCCATTGCTCTTTTAGCATTTAAGTGACATAGGCCTTTTTCTTTATTTTTAAATTAAAAATTGTTTTAATGTTTATTTATTTTTTTAGAGAAAAACAGAGTGCAAGCAGGGGAGGGTCAGAGAGAGGGAGACACAGAATCTGAAGCAGGCTCCACACTCTGAGCTGCCAGCATAGAGCCTGATGCAGGGCTTGAACTCACAGCCTGAGCCGAAGTTGGACAATTAACTGACTGAGCCACCCAGTCACCCACATCTATGCCTTTTTCATCCTTTTCCTAGTTGTCCTAGTTGTTCTTTTTTTGTTGTTGTTGTTTTGTTTTTTTCCTCCTCTTAACCAGATTTTGCTGGGAGAATGCAGAGTTTCCCAGAGAGTGGCTAGAAGATTTGAGTGGCAGTACCCTGAATTTTCCTCCTAATAGTCTCCTTGGACCGTTACCATACCCTTCTCAACACCATCACTCCATCCCTAAGGGTCAGGGGCAGCTCTCTTTTCTTTGGCCAAAAGACTTAATCGCATTGTCCCAGAGCCTTTCACCATTTCTCCCGTGGTACCTAATATCAAGGGCTTCCCCAGCTAGAGGGCCCGAAACCCAAGGCTATGACTGAACCAGTCCAATTCCAGGGCAGTCATTGAGAACCAAAGGGGCATCACACCCAGTAAAAAGGGATCGGATACAGTCTTTGGATGAGCAGACTGAAGTTATTGCCAGTGTCAATTACATTGCCAGTTCATTCCTGGAAAAGGCAAGGAAAAGCAGAACAAGCTTGCTGGAATAAAGATAAGAAGTCCCCCCACTGTGTTAGCTGCCCAGTGGCATAGAAATCCCAGGGACCCCAGGAGATCCGGGTGGAAGCAGAGCAGGCAGAGCCAATACTCCATCTGGAGGATATGGAGAATGGGGAGTGGCCGCATCCTGGTGACATTGGGAACATCACGGCATATCTATCCTTACCTCTAAACCCCATGGCCTGTGGGTTAAAGACTCTTACAAGGTAAAGGCCTTTCACTGGTTGAAGAGATTAAATGACTATCTCAGAAAAATGGATGCTTTTTCTTGAAACCAAATGGGGTTAGAACAGGGCCAATTCACAAGCCTTTATGAGAGTAGGATTTCTGGGCACCTGAACAGATGATCTCATAGTGGTGTTTCAGGTTATGTTTGGCAGAAACAAACAGAAAAACAGTGAGGGTGCTTTTCTTTCTGCCAGGCAGGTCTTCAGAATTATAAGTAGATGTTTTTTCTTTTTTGTTATTTGTTGTGTATATTTGTTTTGTAATTCTGTGAGTAAAAGATACAGAGCTCTAAAAACAGATGTAAATCTAAAATCTTTTTCTTTTAGAAAAAGAAAAAAGCCCTCCAATGGTATTCTGAAATGTTTCCAAGCTCTGAGCAGAGACTTGAGAGTCGCTCCCCTGACCCCACATACATCCCATCAAAACTTGGTGTAGGCAGACAGAAAGAGCTTTGTCCACAAACGTGATCTGCTCATTCCTCATTCCTTCACCCATTCCAATGGCTTGCCTCCCTCTATTACACACAATATGATAGACAGCGATGATGTCCAATTAAAGCATTTCCCTTCAAATGCATTTAGAGATACAGTTTTCTTCAATTCTTGAATAGAGATGTCACACACACACACACAAAAAGCAAGCTTGCCAGAATGTGTCTTGACAAAATACGGGACATAAAGGCTGGAAACCATCCTGTGCTCTGTTCATCTCCTTCACCATAATTACATAAATTATTTCCTGGGGCTGGAATCACCAATCCTTATTTCAAAAGGACAAGTTTTCTAAATCCATATGTGGACAGATGAAGAAAATATTGTCAGTGGGAAACTGGCCAGGGGAATCATCAACACATGTCTGCAGGGCTGTCCAGGGCCCGTGGTCCATGCGGATATGTACAGCAAATTTCATTGGTACCTTGCCTGTACTTTGCATCCCAATCAAAGAGGTCATTGGGTGTCATTGTGCTCACTGTACTGGCAGTGAAACTGAAGTCCATGAAGATGAGTTCATATATCCAAATTCAAATTTATACAAGCTCTTTAGAGATGGAGCTGAGTAGACTCAGTCTTAAGCTATATCCTCATTAGCCATACAGACCTTGGGTAATATCACCAACTGGCCCTCCTCTAAAGGAATGTTGCCATTAAGAAATCCTGAAAATTATTTAGAATAGAGCTTCTTATATCACATCTACCAGCCTATAGCTCATGAAGCTATTCTACTGCAGAAAAAGAACAAACATGGAGAGAAGGAAGGGTTTTATGTCTTCTTGTCTTCTGGTCCTTCTTGATTCAGGCAAACCTTCAGGCTTCACATGTGGTTCTTGTTTTGACCTGGTAGAGTAATGATTTCTAAAGCTGTTCATGCAATTATTTTAATTATTATTATTTTAGTTTCACATGGGAGGCAAGGAAGAGAGGGTATTTACAGCAGTGATTCAGTGGAGATATTTGGGTAAGGCCACCATAGCCATAAACTAGCTTCCCAGTACCATTTGAAACACTGCCAATTCACTTATCGCTAACATTTTCCTTGAGAACAGACCTTCTCTTCTCTCCTCATGTCAGCTTGCCAAAAAGCATTATATTGCCACAGCCAGCTACAAGATGGGATGAGATAGAAGTGTGCATTAATTGTGTTCTGAAGGCTGCCATAAATTCACTGCAGTGAATCCGGATAGGGAGATTAAACAGCATTTAAGAACATTTTCCAAAAAATAAATCAAGTATAAAATAATGGTTTGTGTAGGCTAGAAATAAGATGACCAAGGATGACTTTAATTTATGTATGTTTCATATTGGGTCACCATTCTTCAAGAGAAGGAGTGGAGTGTTCATTCTGTACAACCTCCACAGAAATTTGTTCAATCCGCTGCACGTCTACTGAATAATACTGTTAGCCTATTGGGTCATGTTGTGAACTGGACTATTTTAGAGGTACCAAAGGGACCGAGCAATAATCAGGGCTTAAAGGAAGAAGTGACAAGTACTTGACAAAGAGGAGACTGAGAAGGTGTAAGAAAATTACAAATATTGGAGCCAAGAGTTAGACGAATTTAGGGTAACCACACAATTTATTGTCCAAACCGAGATACTTCTGAAAGTTAAAGGGGGCACTGTAAACATTGTGCCAGGACAGCAGATACAAGCTGGAACTCCCCTGGCAAATTAGCACATGCGGTTACCCTAAGCACAATGTTCTTTGGCAAAGGAACATAAAACTGCAAATAAAGTGTATGTATTCATGACATGGATTAATGACAAGGTCAGGAAGAGGTACTGAATTAGTTTTCTAGGGTTTCCGTAATAAAATACAGCAGACTGGGTTGCTTAAAAACAGAAATTTATTTTCTTTCAGTTCTGGATGCCAGAAGTCTGAAATCAAGGTGTCCATGAGGGTTGGTTTCTTCTGTGACCTCTCTCTTTGAATTGTGGATGCCTGTCTTCTCCATATGTCTCACATGGTCTTCTCTCTGTGTCCAGATTTCCTCTACTTAGCAGGATACCAGTCATATTTGGTAGGGCCCACCCTAATAACTTAATTTTAACCTAATTTAACCTAACCCCTTTAAAGACCCAATCCACAAATATATCATATTCTGACATATTAGGGGTTAGGACCTCAACGTACGAATTTTGGGGGCTGGGGACATATTTCAGTCCATAACAGGTACTGATTCCTAAGCAAAGACCAAAGGTTTTGTAAAAGCAGTTCATGCATCTGAGAACAGCTGGGCTCTTCAAAAGATGAAGTGTTCCAAGTTGCTGAAATCCTTAGACTCACCAGGTAGAGATCACAGGAGGTGGGACATATGCCAGCATAACAGATGAAGCAAAGTTTCACAATTAAGAGCAAGACTGATGTTTAAAATATTTCACTGATATGCTACAGACACTGGCAAACCAGTATGAATATCAGCCATCACCAAGCTGGAGCAGGGCCCTGAAGACTTTCTGCTATGTCTAGGGCTAGCCCTCAGCTGAAGGATTATGGAGGGGGCTTGCTGGTAGAGCTAGTTCTGAAGAAAAGGCTGGAGGAATTAAAGTAGCCAGGGGTGGAGTGGGGATTATGAGGCTCGAGGAAACAGCTGTATACTAACTGTGTAGACCAATTCCATATTTTAACAACCAGTTCAGCTATACCAGCTATATATCAGCCACTGTTAAAAGAAGAGAAATATGAGTCTCACCACTTATAAGCGATATTGTCTTATCTAATAACATCTCTTTAGGCTTTAGTTCATTAATCTCTGTGGAAGCTACATGTCCACTAGACACTGGCATAGTAAACTTCCAAGGGGCAGGATGGTGTCAGCTTCCTTTCACTGTCTTTTCCCTTCCCCTTGCTGTTGCTCAGAAATTATCTGAGATGCTAAGGGAAGTCTCTCTCACATAATCAGAGCCACTACTTATAGCTTGGCACTATGAAATTAGCTCTTGAAAATGACCAGTTGAGGCCATGAAAATTTATTTGAGAATAAAAATCCAGAAAAGTTTCTATAGACCAGGGAGGGCTTTCAGTCTCATTCAAAACCCACTCACATGGACATTTAAACTCTCTTAGCAGGCAACAAATTATGCACTAACAATTTTGCACGTATCTAGGTTGAATTATGCTGAGTCCCCTGGGTTTCCTTCTCTTATAATCTGGGCATTGTATTTTCCAAACTTAAAAAGAAGAAACAAGTGATAGGCAGGGTAAGGCGCATAGTATTAAAGGCTAGCTGTAATTGGCAGGGTGATAGTGAAATGTCAGTTACCACACCCCCCACCCCACCCCCAGCTTGGAAGCAGCTCATCTAGAAAATATTTTCATCACATAAAGTTATGTCTCACAGAAAATAATGATAGTCTATTTACCATTTCTCCCATAATCCAAAATAACAAGAAATCAGCATAAGAAATTATTGCAAGGAAGTACTCCTGAGGTACCAGGGTTTCGAGTGAAGTAGAAGAAATTTGTGCTTTTATCATGTTTAAAATCAAATCAGAGTCTTCTCCCTGGGGGCATAAGGATGATCCATCCTTCCTTCCCTCCCTCCTTCCTTCCTTCCTTCCTTCCTTCCTTCCTTCCTTCCTTCCTTCCTTCCTTCCTTCCTTCCTTCTTTCCTTCCTCTCTCTTTCTGTCTCTTTCTTTCTTTCCTTTCTTTCTTTGTTTCTTTCCTTCTTTCTTTCTTTTCAGGATGACTCTTTAAAGGTCCATCTAGCTTGTGGATGATAAGGATTATAACACATGAAGACAGTAAAAGCCAAGAATTCTGTGTGGGGTTTTGTGGATGGAAAATGAATATCAATCCTTAAGAAAAAAATAAACAAAAGTAAACAAAACTCTCTGATTTTCTCTCCTGGATTTATTGTAAAGCCATCTTCAGGGAATTGGGGGGGGGGGGAACATTAGATCAGGAGACGATTTAATGTAATAAATAACTCCAGTCATAGACTAGACAGGTATCTTACTCAGATTGACAGAGGGATTGGGAAACCCACCAAGCAAAGAGAAGATTATGCTGTATTGGAGCAAAATCAGAAGAAAATATTGCTGGGAGGATCTTCATATTTTGCATCTAATATGGCGGATGGAAAGAGGGGAGGATAATGACCACCAACAGTGGAGAGGAAAAGGTAACTAAATATGGCAGCTCCAAGAAGTTAGATGGGATGTGGAATCCCAGGGTACTCAGATTCACTTTAGAGTTTACAGGTGATGATTCCCTTTGATTCATGGCTGCAGTTCTTAAGGGCAAAAGAACTTTGTTAGCTGGAGATGGGATGCAAACCCAAAGAAGGGCTTCTCCAGCTGGGAAAACAAAAGATGTTTGGGATGATGTTGATGAAAGCTTTTTTAAAGTGAGAGGTACAGAGAGAGTGCAAAAGGAAGACAGCTGGAGCTTGTCCAGGTCAGCTAATGATGCATGGTGCTGCTGACACAGCAGTTCATCCAGCCAGTGCGGGAGAGAGCCACCTCGGGGACCTGCCCTCGTTCTTAGGGTTGGACCCTAAAAGTCCAGGTCAGGGGAGGCCTCACCACTTGGTTCATAAGACTTTTTTTCTTGTGCTTTAATTCAAATTCTTACTACGGGGACATACTTAACTAAAACTTAGCTTAAATGTTCTCCTTTCATACTTCGCCCCCCTTGGCAAGTATTTGGTTTCTAAGATCAGAAATCAGCAAGGGAAAGGACATTTGGCTAGGATGTAAAATGAAATGAAATGCCTCCTCTTTTTCATCTTTTTTCTTGAAGTATGCCTGGTGCTTTGTTCTTGAGGCTGAGAAAACCCCAACCTGGATGTAAAATACTTACCCACTTTGTTACTATCTACCCATCCCAGGGACCCAGGGAACTATGGGCCTTGGTGATCATGCCTGCCAAGTTGTGAAATTGGGCCAATGTGTTCTGAAATGTAAAATATTGTGCATGACAACATACTGCATTTTAATCTCTTTTTTCATGTTGTTTCTCTAACTGAGACAAGATGATGACATGTACCAGCATCTATGATGGTCTTAGAATTTATAAATCCAAGTTACACATCCCACATCACCTTCTCCTCATTCTCATTATCATAAGTGAGTTCTAACCCCTCTGTACATAATTCCACTGTGGGGAACTCATTGTCTCTGGAAGTAGTTCATTCCATCATCAAACTTTGGTACAAGATGGACTCTAAATTTGGCAAAGGTTCTTTCCAGGTGGCAACTATAAGACTGATATGTTGATATACAAAGGCTACACCCATCTAACCCACAGCGCAGAAAGTGCTCTCCTATTTAGGATCCATATCTATGGTCATGCTCTTCCCATGCCATCAAGTTCTATGGAAACACAATTTAAATGCACTAGTGTTTGGAGTTAGGTCTCATTTTACTGATAAAGCCTTACCTCTTGCATGGCAAATTGAGCTTAGACATTGGGAAGAATTCCCTCATGTGAAAGTTTTTACACATTGGAAATCTTATTATGAAGAGGGAGTGGAGAAAAGACAATGTCCTTCTCTGAATATCTTTTGACGTTTTACCAACTCTGATGCCTCTGGGTCACACCTGAGACCAAGGAATTCTCTAGCTGCTCTCTCCTCTGTGTGGTCCAGTACTTCCCAAACAGTGGCAAGAGCATTCTGGAGATTAGTTCATGTCACAGGTCAGTAAACAACAGCCCATGAACCAAATCTGTTCCTCTGCCTGGTTCTTAGCCCTGTGAGCTAAGAATGGTGTTTACATTTGTTAGTGGGCTAAAAAAATAATTAAAGCAAAGAGTATTTTTTTGGTGACACAGGAAAGCTATATGAAATTCAAATTGCAGTGACCATAAAGAAATGTTTTCCTAGAAAACAGCCATGCTCATCATTTGTGTGTTGTCTACTGCTGATTTTATGTTATAAGAGCAGAGTTGAATAGTTGTGATAGAGACCACATGGCCTAAAATGTTTTCTGTCTAGCCTTTAATGGATAAATTTGCTGACCCCTGATATATATTTTCCCCAAGTCTTTCTGATCATAATGCCTTAAATCCAACAATCTGTTTAGCTGAATCTGTAGCTTCAGAAGCCATTGTTTACAAGGCTTTTTGTACACTACCTGGCACATACTAGATGCTCAATAAATGCTTAGTATATATATACACATAATAGATTTTAAATATATATAATGAATTATATATTGGTTATATTGAATATGTATTGGTTACATTCAATATAAGAAGTAATCCCATTATAAAACCAATGGAATGGAATAACAGCTCAGAAGATGAAAACCCAGTAGTACTTCTTGTTACAAACAGCACAATACAGCTTTTCTTGGTGAGTATGCAGTTTGCACTAAAATGTCTTCTGTCCTCTCTGTATGAGATCTAGTGGTCCTAGACTCTGTGGCTTCTAATTACAAAGCAAAATCTTCTAATGCCAATAATAAGACCAGCCTCTATACCTTTTAAGTGCAATCTTCTTGATTATAAGCAGCCACTGACTAAAGACATCAATTAGAGAGGGAGATTTCTTAAACCCTGGGGCTAGAGTTTAGTTAAAAACAACTTGGAAAGTGGTTTAACTCTTTGCTGACCCCCCACCCCCTAGCACATAACATTCAAAGCAAGCCATTATTTCCCACAAAAATCACCCTGTGTTTCTTGTTGGGTGGCTAGTCTCTCCTAAATGCCATCATCCTATTTAAAGCTAGTATCGAGAAGATATGAGCATGGGAGATACAGTTCACTTTGTTTCTTCCTATCTCTTTATCCCATTTCAAAATGCCTGGTCCTGGATTTAGAGCATTTGAAAATTTCAGAATCCTTTGGAAGATTGGAGACATAAACTGAAGCTGTGCCTGCCTAACAGAGACTCAAGAGGTGTACTATCATATACCATATCTCAGGAAGAGCCTAGCATTCCTACACAGAAGCCAGACAGGCTGGGAAATAGAGTGGGAAAGAGAAACTTAGAGAAATTCCAGAAAGAGAACCAAGAAATGTCTCATCATCCAAACAGAAATATGCACCCTATAGTCCTTGTGTATTTTCAAGCCTTCAGAATGAGATTTGTGCAAATTAAATACAAACCAGAGCAATGCCACATCCATCTGCTCGTTCAGTCAGTCACTCATTCCTTCTGTCCCCTTCTCTATGAAGCCCTTTTAAACTTGTGAGGTCAGACCTAGTCACTACGTCTTTATTAATTCTCATAGTTTTTCACACTTGGCTTTCTTTCAGCCCCTATGCGTTATACAGCCTAATGACTAGCTCTTAGTGGCATACTTAAGCCTCTAGGGGGAGTTCAAGTCCCCAAACCCTGAAAAGGAATAGTTGTGATGTGTGGGTCAAGAACACAAATTGGACGGCAGCATGCAGAAGAATGAAACTAGACCATTTTCTCACACCATATACAAAAATAAATTCAAAATGGACAAAGGACCTGAACGTGAGACAGGAAACCATCAAAACCCTAGAGGAGAAAGCAGGAAACAACCTCCTTGACCTCCACCGCAGCAATTTCTTACTTGACACATCCCCAAAAGCAAAAGAATCAAGAGCAAAAGTAAACTATTGGGACCTCATCAAGATTAAAAGCTTCTGCACAGCAAAGGAAACAATCCATAAAACTAATAGGCAACTGACGGAATGGGAAAAGATAGTTGCAAATGACGTATCAGATAAGGGTTACTATCCAAAATCTATAAGGAACTCACCAAACTACACACCCGAAAAGCAAACAGCCCGGTGAAGAAATGGGTGGGAGATATGAACAGACACTTCTCCAAAGAGGACATCCAGATGGCCAACAGACACAGGAAACGATGCTCAGCATCCCTTCTCTTCAGGGAAATACAAATCAAAACGACACTGAGATACCACCTCACGCCAGTCAGAGTGGCTAAAATGAGCAAATCAGAGAACTCTAGATGCTGGCGAGGATGTGGAGAAACGGGCACCCTCCTACACTGTTGGTGGGAATCTAAACTGGTGCAGCCCCTCTGGAAAACAGTATAGAGGTTCCTCAGGAAACTAACAATAGAACTCCCCTATGACCCAGCAATAGCACTGCTAGGAATTTACCCAAGGGATACAGAAATGCTGATGCATAGGAGCACATGGACCCCAATGTTCATAGCAGCACTCTCAACAATAGTCAAAACATGGAAAGAGCCCAAGTGCCCATCAATGGACGAATGGATGAAGAAGATGTGGTTTATCTATATGATGGAATACTACATGGCAATGAGAAACAATGAAATCTGGCCATGTGTAGCAACATGGATGGACCTTGAGGGTGTTATGCTGAGCGAAATAAGTCAGGCAGAGAAGGACAAATACCTTATGTTTGCACGTATAGGAGGATTAGGAGGAACTTAACAGAGGACCGTGGGGGAGAAGAAGCGGGGAAATAGTGGAGGAGAGGGAGAGAGGCAAACCATGAGAGACTCTTGAATGCTGAGCACAAACTGAGGACTGATGGGTGTGAGGGGGAGGGGAGATATGGGCATGGAGTAGGGCACTTGTGGGGATGAGCATTGGGTGTTATATGGAGACCAACTTGACAATAAACTATTTGTAAAAAAAAAAAAAATGAATAAACATTAAAAAAAATTTAATCAAAAAAATAAAAAATAAAAAATAAAATAATAATGATTAAAGAACACAAATTGGACCAAGGTGGAGCATTTCATGGGACAAGCAATGAGGTTCAAATCTCTTGGTCCTGCCCGTAGTGCCCATTGGGACTCCTCTCCCTTCACAATCTGCCTTGCCCTATTAGCTTTCTTAGAAATGCCCTTTTCAAAACTTGCTTCACTTTTTCCTTCTCTTCCTGCCCATGTAACTGCTATGATAGTCTAGGCAAAAGGATTCTCACAGTTCACACACAGTTTAAATAGTTCATGAGGAAAGGGGATCAGATAGACATTTCAAAAAAGCTCCAATTAGTAATAAGCGACAAGATAAATATTGGTGCAGCCACTATGGAAAACAGTATGGAGTTTCCTAAGAAATTAAAAGTAGAACTACCATATAATCCAGCTATTCCACTTCCGGGTGTTTATCTGAAGAAAAGGAAACCACTAATTCAAAAAGATGCACATACCTCCATCCCATGTTCACTGCAGCACTATTTACAATGGTGAAGATATGGAAACAACTTAAGTGTCCATCAACAGATGGATAAAGAAAATGTCACACACACACACGTGTGCGCACCCACACGATAGAATGTTATTCAGCCATGAAAAGCAATGAGATTTTGCCATTTGTGACAATATGGATGGGCCTTAAGGGAATTATGCTAAGTGAAATAAATCAGGCAGAAAAAGACAAATACTAAATGATCTCACTTATATGTGGAATCCTAAAAAAAAAAAAAAGCCCGTAGATACAGAGAACAGATTAGTGGTTGCCAGAAGCAATCAATAGTATATTTCTACAACTTTAGTTTAAACTATGCTATAAATTAGTTACCACTAATATGATAAACTGTATATCAAGAGATTTATAACAAGGAATTGAGTGCTGCCAAATTTCTGATCATTAAAACAGAAAACATATTCCAAATTTTCTGTAAAACATTGGTAAGATGGATTTATCCTGCAAAAACACTAAAATTATATTATGGCAACACGACATTAAATATATTTGTAGCAGAATTTTTGAAAAAAATCTGTACTGTGAAAACATCCTAGTTTTTTTTTTTTTTTTTGCATTTTAAGGAGTACAGGTTATTGGGATTATTCAGGACACAAAAATATTTAAAACACAAAACTATCATAATCTACTTTGGGATGACCATTTATTCCTTACAGACCCAAAATGTTTCTTTCTCTTTTGAAGATTACAGTTGTAAATCTACACTCTTTTTTTTAGTTTATTAATTTTTGAGAGACAGAGCGCACACATGCATGCACATTCACACAAGTCGAAGAGGGGCAGAGAGAGAGGGAGACACAGAATCTGAAGCAGGCGTCAAACCCACAGACTGCGAGATCATGATCTGAGCTGAAGTCGGACACTTAACCAACTGAGCCACCCAGGCGCCCCATAAATCTACACTCTTGATTCAATTTATTACTATCTCAATGAGGTAGAGGAGCTGTTCAAACTGACCCACAGAATGCAGTATGCCTAGAAGAGGCAAGAACAAGGTAGGGGGTGGGTGAAATGGGTAAAGGGAGTGAAAAGGTACAAACTTCAAGTTATAAAATAAATAAGTCATAGGGATGTAATGGATAGCATGGTTTTAAAAAATATATAAATATTGAGATAGCAGTATTCAGAGACTCATGCCCCACACCTTGCCACCAGAGAAAATCCTTTATTTGTCAACTCAATATCCAAAGCCTCCTCTCCATTTCTTTTAAAATTTTTTAATGTTTATTTATTTCTGAGAGAGAGAGAGAGAGAATACAAGTGGGGAAGGGGCAGAGAGAGAAGGAGACACAGTATCTGAAGCAGGCTCTAGGTTCCAAGCCATCAGCACACAGCCTGACGTGAGCCTTGAACTCACAAACCATGAGATCATGACCTGAGCCAAAGTCGGACACTTAACAGACTGAGCCACCGAGGTGCCCCTCTCCATTTCTTAAAGGAGGTTTTTTTTCTTCTTGAGAGCAAGGCTAAGTAGATCTACTTTATGAGATCAGGTGAAGGGAGAGGCAGGAATGGAGGGAAGGAAAAAGGAAAGACTATGTGGGCTGGAAGGAAGGTTTGGGAGCAGCTTCCTGAATAAGGGAAATGGATGGGAGAACAAAGCAAGTTCACAAAAACATTTCTGTGGACCCCTTTTAATGTTCATGTAGGATAAAGACTAGAACTCCCTTTTATTTACTCTTGGTTGTGAATTTGTATTTGAAACGTGACAGTGTTTGAGACTGAACTACATGAGTCTCCACCATGGTCTCTAGGTTCATTTGAGCTAGAGAGAAAGTGTTCATTTGTCCAGTTCCATTTGCATATTTCCTTCAAAACCTATAGTGGGTAGCTGGCTGAAAGTTTGTAGTTTGGGGAGATTTGTCTCGCTCCTTGTGATGAATATCTGACATAGTCCAGCAGATGATGGCAAACAGAGGCATGAGGGACTAGGATCTGGGTGGAAGGTCCACTCAGGAACATTATATTTCAACAACAGCCCAACCCGTCAGTGTTAATTCCCAGGTGGGAAGCGAGATTCCTGCACTGGGAGAAGATCTGGAGGAAGTAATCTGTTGTAAGCAGGGATAATCATTCATTCTAGAGCCACAGCGACTTGTCTTTTCATGAGCAAAGGTCTAGAGAAATTTTGGGACAGATTTTAAAAGATTGAGTCTGCTGGGGCGCCTGGATGGCTCAGTCGGTTAAGTGTCCGACTTCGGCTCAGGTCATGATCTCACGGTTTGTGGGTTCGAGCCCCACGTCGGGCTCTGTGCTGACAGCTCGCTCAGAGGCTGGAGCTTGCTTCGGATTCTGTGTCTCCCTCTCTCTCTGACCGTTCCCTGCTCATGCTGTGTCTCTCTCTCTCAAAAATAAACAAACATTAAAAAAAATTAAAAAAAAAAAAAAAAGATTGAGTCTGCTGTTAACAGGCATTCTCTACCTATGTGTAGAACTGCTTAGACTTTGGGATGGCATCTCACAAATATCATCCCGAATCTGGTCTTGGCATTAACATGTATGCAGTTGTAGATTCAGGGCAAGGTCATCTGCAGGCTCTTAGTTGGATAGATGGAATGGTATTTGATTTTTTAATTTTACTTTTTCTGTTTAACTCACCATAGATGCTAGGGCTGCAGGATGAGCAGATTAACCCAAAGGAAACAGAGAGGATCTGCCTTAACAGGAAAGGTAAATCAGGAAGAGAGGTCTGGGCTGCCACTGATATAGAACTTACGAAAGCAGCATAGATTGGCTAATAGAACCTGGGCCCAGGACTGCTGGGATTTGAATCTTAGTGTCACCATTTACTCAATAGATGACCCGGGAGAAGCTCCTTAACCTCACTCTGCCCCAGTACCCTCATCTGAGAGGGATAAACCAGATAGACTTCCTGGGGTTATTGTAAGAATTAGATGAGTTAACACATGTAAAGCAATTAGAACAGTGCCTTGAACATGGCAAATGCTCACTAAATGTTAGCTGCTATTATTTCCCATGCCTAAGGAAATCAAAGTCTGAGGAAATAGAAAAGTTGAAGGATAAATATGGTTAAGTATATTATTTTGCTGGAAAATGTATTTTAATTTTATAAGTAAATCATTTTATAAGAAAACACATGCACCTTGTGTCATACATTTTGAAAATTAATCTAAATTTGTTTTGCAAGGGGAAATATATCTTGGTCATATAAATACATAAACTATATTCTGGAGTCCACCAAGAAATCATAATTTCTAACAATATTCTAATTTCCTTTTTTATATCAGAATATATATGAGCAAGGGTGAGGAAAAGTGTCCTTACGATGTCACATGCAGTAATTTTCTGATATTGTGGTGACTCGCGTCCATGGAAAAGGTCACTCACATCTCTAATTGATCCTGGAGCCTCACTATTCTTGGGTTAACCCGAGCAAGGATAAATTGTGGCTTGCAATGGCCCTGTCCTATTTCTAGGGCAGCATTTACCACCAAACCAAGCCATGTGCCATTGCTGGGCTGATTGCCTAAAAATCACCTGTGGAACTTGTTACCAAATGGACCCTAGGTTACTCCCCAGAATTCTACCCAGAATAGGGCCTCTGCAGATGATTCTCATGCACAGTCAGATTAGAACGCCATTGGGGGTGCCTGAGTGGCTCAGTTGGTTGAGTGTCCGACTTCGGCTCAGGTCATGATCTCACAGTCCATGGGTTCGAGCCCTGCGTCGGGCTCTGTGCTGGCAGCTCAGAGCCTGGAGCCTGCTTCAAATTCTGTCTCCCTCTCTCTCTCTCTCTCCCCCCCTCTCTACCCCTCCCCACTTGCTCTCGGTCTCTGTCTCTCAAAATAAAATAAAGACATTTTAAAAATTTTAGAGAGCCATTGTACTGGAAAGAGGGAGTTTAAGTATGATTTCCTCCCACTAGGAGAGTAGCGCCAGAATGCATCAAAGGCGTGCAGTTAGGGGCACCTGAATAAGCATTGATTTCAGGTCAGGTCATGATCTCATGGTTCCTGAGATCAAGCCTGAGCTTGGAGTCATTCTCCTCTCTGACAGTGTGGAGCCTGCTTGGGATTCTCTCTCCGTTGTGCTGCCCCTCCCCTATTCTTTCTCTCTCACTCTCTTGCTCTCTCTCAAAATAAATAAATAAAACTTTAACAACAACAACAACAAAAGGCTTACATTTAGACCAAGGCCAAGGAGTGGGGGACTTGTGTGATAAGGGAAAGCTTGAACTTCCATTAGGATTGCCCTTTGGATGATCATCTTCTCATCCTTCTGGAGACCTTTCCTATATAAGTGCTTGAAGGGGTTCTTCCTTTTTCTTTCTTCTTTTTGGCATAGTAGTGCACTCATAGGGCTTCAGAGCAGCCCAGCAGATAGCCTAGGAGAAAAACGGCTGAAGCAGGTTTCCCAGGCCTGCTGCTGGCTAACAGGATTTAAAAAAACTCTCCCATCTCATATTTGATCCAACTGTTTTATCAAAATAGAGGGCTACAAAATAATGTGGGCCTAAAGTACTAACAACTAATAATAAGAGAGCATTTTTCCAGAGCATCTCACTGGTTGTCTCTCTCTTGGAGACCTAGAAGACAGTGGCTATGGTGTATGTGAGTCAAGATCAACAATCTGGGATTCTAGGGAAAACTTTCTTTCTCTGAAATCACTTTTCCCCAGTGTCAAATCCCACACTCTGCCACAAGTCAGCTCGTTTTCCTTTCCAGTCATTGGCCTGTCTCAGACAGACCATACATACTGTATGCTCAATGCTAACGTTCTAAGGTTGCAAAGAAATTACATGATCCTTGCTGTTGGATTTACAATAGAGTAAGAAAGCATAATGCCTTAAATATTAGAAAATTATTGTCTTCCTGCAAAGTACTTAGAGGTAAGTATCTAACGGCCATAGCCAAGACAGACAATATGCAAATTCACGTTGCTGAAATTCAGGGGATAGTCCTAGTTTCCAGTCTTTCTGATACCTGATTGATCAGCTCTTCTTCCCATTCTATAGGATCACCAGCAACTTTCCAATATATCTCTTTTTATTGCCTAAGTTGGCCAGAATTGTTTTCTGTGGCTTGCAAGATACTGATAAATTGGGGGTTACACTCTCATAGGGTGTTTTGGGAAAGAGGGACCTAGTGAATCAGAAGATAAAGCAGGAGACTAGTCCAGTTAACAAAGTACAGGGCCATTGGGAGCTAGATAGAAGAAGGACATGAAAAGAAAGGAGAGACCAGGAGATATTGTGAAATAACAAAATTCTGTGACAGGTTTTATATAAGGAAGAAGGATGGTGAAAGATAACTACAATTTCTTAGCCTGGCCTGGAGGATAAAAACATGGGAGTAGTTCATTCATTCAGCAAGGTTTGTTGTGGGCCTCTTATGTACCAGGAACAGTCTAGGTGCCAGCGATGCAGGGATTAAAAGTGGACTGCTAAATAGTTCAGAAGAAAGAGGATGAGTTTCACTTAGGACAGGAAGGGTTTAAAGTACCAGAGTACCAAAGGTGGTTGGAAATAGGAAACTAGAGCACATCTAAGGAACAGAAATTTAACAGTAGATTCAGGTGCCATTATGAACTGAGATAGTACTTTAGATAAATTCTCAGGAGTGGTATTACCAAGCCAAAGTTATGAAAGTGTTACATGGTTCCTATAATATTATCATATCATTTCCTAAAATGTACCAGTATATAATGCCATCAGAAAATTATGTCACTACAATCTAGTTAGAATTGTTTATAACAAAGGAAATTAAAATTTTTTCTTATATATTGTGTTCTGTTATTTAATTATTATGTCTTTACTAATGAGGCTTAGCAGTCCCTCTGGTGTTTAATAATTACATTGTATTTGGGCAAATTATCTATGTTTGCTGCCAGTTATCTATCTAATCTTATATTTTGAAAGATCTTCCCAATTTGTGATATATCTTTTGATTGCATGTTTCCTATTTTTATTATATAGTATTAGATTTTTTTTATGTAGTCACATCTGTTAAATTATCTTATTACTTTAATCTGACATAATTATATCATGCTTCTACAAACACAATAAATGTATTTTCCACTGTTTCCTTTGGGGTGACATTTTTGTAATTAAGTAATTAGTCTGGAGTTTATTTTGTATTATAAGATGTAAATCTAAAGGATTCACTTCAATTGGTAGGTAGCCATTCCAGTGGCGTTCATTAAGTAGTCTTGAATCTCCTCATATTCTAAAGGAAAACTAGTAGAAGTAACAAAGTGTTATAGTTCTCTACTTGGCCTCTAACACTAATGGACAAGTCCCTTTGCTTTGATAGCTGTCAGTTTATGCAGCTCTCAATGAGTGGATTAAATTAAACCTGAATTAACGTTTGATGATTCTCTGAAAAAAAAAATATGACTCTTACTCAGTCAGATAGGTGCTCCATGAGCACTCATCTGGAACATGATGACCCACCACGTTGGCTGTTGCTGTTTGGATTTCTCAAATACCTTAAACATCCTTGGCCACACAGCCATACTGAAAGTACCTAGTCTATTTACCTCATTTAGGAAGGCTATGCAGGATATGCCTGGCTGACGGTACCTAATGGGCTGTAAATATCTTCTGACTACTTGACCTTGGTCATATTGGTATGACTCCCATCAGGTATCCTTACTGGTGGGATCATGCAGATGCCCACGAGTCATTTCATAAATGAAAAGGATATTTCCCCTAATTGGCTAGAGGAAGTTTGGTAATGCGGTGCAGTGGTTAAATCACTCATTTCATGAACACGTGGCTTGATTGGATGCCATAGTAAATCACCCATGGCTGGCCCTGTCACTTTCTCCTTTTGCGTCAAAAGACCATACAGAGCCACCAATTTGAATTACTTGCATAAGCATCAATTTAGTCCCACTTTCTAACCCCCACACTCAGTCTCGCCCGGCAGCATTTTCTACCATGTTTGCATGCTCCTCTTTCCAGTCAAAGGCATTTTTCCTATCACCTTATACACCTCAATTTTTTCTTTCCTTGCAGTGTTTGCTCAGAACCCAGACTCCCAAGAAAGTTTTCCTATGTTATGTTAACAATCACTACTACTACTAGCTACTATCACCATCACTACCATCACCATCACCATCACTGTGCAGGAACTGAGACCCTGCTATGTGATGGACACTATACCATATACTTTATAAACCTCTTTTCATCTTATAGTCAGGCCACACGTCTGAATCTTATTTCTGCCACTTACTAGCTGTGTGACCTGTTTAAGCTACTTAACCTCTCAGTGTCTCAATTTCCATCTGGAAATTAGAAATATTAATAGTACATATTTCACAGTGCTTTTGTAAAGTTTAAGTGTGAAGTACTTAGAACCGTCTGGCACATAGTAAGCTTCTGATAAATGTTAAGCAAAAATGATATTGATGATGACAATGGTGTCTCCATTATACAGATAAGAAAACTGAGCTTTAGAAAAGTTAAATTATTTACCCAACTGTTCAAATTATCAACTGCTGAATAATTACCTACTCAAATGTTAGTTGCTTTAAGTAACAACAATTTTATTCTTGCTCATGACTTTGCTTATAACTTTGTGTGTGAGGGTAAGGTTAGGGCCAGGCTTTGCTAGGTTGTTCTTCTGTTTCACTGGCACTGATTGGGGTCACAGCTGGTGACTGGGATGGGCTGGAGCATCTAATATGGCTTGATTCACATATGTCACCTTGGCAGAGATGTCTGGAGGCTGGGATATCATTGAGGCTCTATCCACCTCCCCAGAGCCTCTAGAACTTTCTGTGTGGTCTCACCACCCATCAAAATTTTTAGAGGGCAACTCAGGATCCAAGAGAGCAAGAGGAAGCTGCTGGGCCCGAATGGGGATAGAGTAATTCTGTACTTGGTCAAAAAAGTAAAAGTCTAGCCTATATTCTGGGGGAAGGGATATAGACTCTACCTCTTATTGACAAGAACATCAAAACTTGAAGCGTCTTTAATCTGATACACCAAACTTTTATACTTGTAAGTGAAGTTGAAATCAGATATTACTTTTAAAATGTTAAGCATTGGGAATCAGGGTGGCTCAGTCGGTTAAGCATCTGACTTCTACTCAGGTTATGATCTCACGGCTTATGAGTTCAAGCCCTGCTTCAGGATCTGTGCTGACAGCTCAGAGCCTGGAGCCTGCTTCATTATCTGTGACTCCCTGTCTCTCTGCCCCTCCCCCACTCATGCTCTATCTCCTCTGTCTCTCAAAAAAATTTTTTTTTAATTTTTTTTAAGTGTTAAGCATGATTTCTAGCACTTATTGAGCAATCCAAAACTGATAGCAGTTAATCAGTGGAAATCTTTATGTATCTCCTAATGCTGTGCTCTCACCCAGATGCTTTTCTCATGCCGTGAAGATAACACCCTTGATTAATATACAGCTTGGGTTTCAACAGTTTTTACCGAGGACTGCCCCGTTGGCGTGTTTTATTTTCTTATCCAGGCCCCAATTTTCCTAAGACAGGGATCTAACTTTATTTTTATTTGAATTCCTCACCATGCCTAAAATAATGCAGTGCATTCAATAATAATCCAAAGAAATCATTCATCAAATGTTTTTTAGTCACAAAACACTACCAATAAATGAGTTTAATAATGGTGTTACTTTTAAGCACTTTGTTCATTCATTTACTCCCTTGTTAAGGGTACAAAATGCACATTCTATGTAGATAGACTAAGTTTGTGGATGCAGACAATGTTAGAGTTAAGAGGGAGTGTGGTGTCTAAATGAGATGTTTCTCGATCAGATGGGGGTCTCCAGATGTGGGGCAACAATTGGGTGGAAGCCAGTGATGTGGGATGTGAAAGAATTTACCTGGGGCAGAAAAGGAGATAGACAAGACAGAATGGGAAAGAAAAGGAGATAGACAAGACAGAATGGAAAAAACTGTCTACAGCCTGGCAGTGGATGGGGACTGTTTTTAAAGGGGGAAGGAGGGGTGGCGTCTATGGATTTCTCCCTCTTTTGGTAACTGGTTTTTGCCTGGTTGTAAGTAGCCCACTGGTCAGTTAGAGCCTATGGATATTTCGAGGTGGGTAGCTTAATGGGCCTGTCTATATTCAGCCTGGTGGTCCCTGTGGGTTCTTTTTACGTTCCTTTGTTCAAGTTTGCTGTCTAAAAGAGGACTCTGCAGGGAGTATAGTGATCATGATGTTCATTCTGCCCACCCATTTTTGTGTAGAAAGAAATCAAAGTCTAAAGAGCTTAAATGACTATGTTAGCTGGAACCTTGCTAAACTAAATCAGAGCTAAGAGCTGGGTCTCACTGACTCTCTGGTCACTATTTTTTCCACAGTCACCTGACTCTTCCAAACACATAGTAGTTATCCTAATTTTGTTCTAAAAATTAACTGTCTGGATTAGGGCTTATGATAGATATTTAATTTGAATTGGAAATGTTAAAGCGACCACATGATTTTGTCTCTTATTTAAAAAATGCACATTTCTTAGTGCTCTCTACTGAAAAGACTCGGACATAATGACAATCCAGTAGCAATAAGCATTCTTAGTACCATTTCCAGCAGAGAAATAACAGATCTTTGAAGAAATAAATGACTCTTGGTTTGGAACACTGTTTTGTGCCTGTGCCAGAAAGCAAGAAAGCTATCAAAGACTAACTCAGTCATGTCAGAAGAGCAACTTGAAGGGATTTCTAGTGACAAAAAAACTTTTTTAAAAAATGACTGCAGTGGATCTTAACACATTGAATATATAAAATTCCACACTTACAATGCCACATTAAAAAAACAATAACAAAAAAATCCAAAAACAAACAAAAACCTTTATTGGTTTTCATTTAGTTTGTTAAAACATCAACCATTTTCTGTGAAACGTTATAAAGGAAAAGAATCAAGCATTTATTTTGCCTTTCCCATATAAGCTGTATTTCATAGTTACCAAATAGATGTCAAGTTAATGTTCTTCTTTATAGAGGAATTCCAGCCAATAAACACAAAGTAATGGAATTGGAGAATCACCAATGAAATAAATGAAATAATGAAATAAATGCCTCCTAATGAAACAAATGACTCCAGGTCGCGATCCTCACTGGATGCTAAAACCATTATGTGCAACTTGATGAGGAATGATAGGAATGACTGATGGCGACACTAAAATTCACATACATAATACTGTGATGCAATAGAAAATGTGCAACAACACTGTGCGATATTGTTGCCTGAAGAGTAAACCGGACTTTATTTTTTATCACAGGTGTGATAGTATGATGTAACAAGGAATATATAGTTTGTCTTCATTCCTTGCTCCTAGGTAGAGCTCCTAAAACCTCTGTAATATCCTAAATGCAGTAGGACTATCTTTTGTTATACTATCTGAGTTTTGTCCCTTGCTCCTGAGACAGTTCTGGAGTACTGAGGGTAGAAGGGGCATCTTTGTGATTCATTATCAGGCCCCCTTCAACCACACCTGAGTTTATGTTAATGAGATGACTTTTGTAAAGCCTCTAGAGATGGGACTGGTTGCCAGGGAACCAATCTCGAATTAGAGGGTTGGAAACTTCAGCCCCACCCCCTGCCTCCAGGGAGGGAAGAAAGGCTAGAGGTTGAGTTAATCACTAATGGCCAATAATTTAATCAATCTTGCCTGGGAAGTTTGCTCTAGGCAAGTACAACTAAAGACTTTTGAGCAGGAGTGAAAAAGAGGAACTGATGAAATTGATGTTTTAGGAAGATTAATAAAGCCCCTAAATCTAACTGCCAATTTACAGGAAATACAAGGGATAGAGAAACCAAGTTAAACACCACCACAAGGAAGTAATCAGCCAAATCCACAATTGGGGGAGGATCAACAGGACAAATGACTCAGTTTTATTTCTTTTTCTTTTTCTTTTTCCCTTTCTTTCTTTCTTTCTTTACTTTCTTTCTTCTCTTTCTTTCTTTCTTTTTCTTTCTTTCTTTCTTTCTTTCTTTCTTTCTTTCTCTCTCTCTCTCTCTCTTTCTCTCTTTCTCTCTTTCTCTCTTTCTTTCTCCTTTCCTTAACAAATCAACAGCTTTAAAAAGGGCAAGAAAGAATCTGCTCACGAAAAAGAATTGCATATAATGTGTGGACTTTGAATCCTGATTCAAACACCTCAGCTAGGGAAAACAGTCTGAAGCAACTGCAGAAATCTGAACGTAGAACAAGTATTATGTGATGCTGAAGAATTTCTAATTTTGTGACAGCATGGTGGTTGAAGGGGAAAAGTGTTTCTCCTCTACTACTCTCACAGCATATCTGAAGATTAATCTGGATAATTTTTGCAGGTGTGTTAATTACCTAACTATCCATTTCTCTTCTCTTTATTATTAAAAAAATTCCAATTTTATTCAGAACTGCTCTGTGACCATGTTGAGGAGTTGGATCGTGATAGTCTAAACCAGTCAACAGAATCCTGACCCATGTCTTCAGCTTCCCTCCAGATCTGACAAATGAGAAATAAAGGGAAATTTCAGGAATTCCTGAGAATGTTTATTTTGATAGATGCTAGCTATACCCCTATATTCTTCCTGCCTTGAACATGGATGTGATAGATGTAGCTGTAGTAGTAGACATGTTGCTATCCAATAGGAATGCTCAAGAGAAAACACATAGATGTCAATTCAAATATTGTCCTGTTAAATCAAAGCCACCAGTTGCCTACCTTTGAAATAAACCCCTATTCAAGCTACTATGATCAATTTGAAGCCAAATTCATTCTTAACAATTAACTTGGCTTAGAGGAAGAATTAAAATGGAGTCAATTAAATCACCACTTAATGGGCAATTGGGATCAAGATTGTGATGCTAGAAAGGTGCTCTTAGATGTGAAAGAAAAATCCAAAGAAAGTATTCAGAGAATTGAGTTAAATTATTGGACACCTAGTGAATGCCCACCAAGAATTGGAAAATTGTTTGGTTTAAAAGAACCCACACATTTGGTGTCAGATTCCTGGTACAATAATATATGGCATCATGCAGGAATTGGCCTCTTGAAACGCCACTGGTTTCTGCTTAGAGATGACCCTGTAATGATGAAGTGCCATCCTTAGATGTGGTGTGTATTATAAACGAATTACCATCGTATGGTGCTGTGTCTGCAATAGGAAGAATACATAGGTCTGACAGGCAAGATGTGAAGGTAAGAGGTTGCCCAGCTGAACATCCCTCCTAGCGACCTATCTGGGGTATTTGTGCTTCCTGTCTCCAAAGCTTTGGCTTATTTGGTTCTCAAAGTTCTGGGTCCTGGAAGAGAGATATTTCTATCAGGGGATACAGTAAGAGTTCCATTAAACCTAAAGCAAAGGCTGCCACCTGATCTCTCTGCGCTACTTGTGGCAGTAGAGCAGCAGGTACAGAAAGGAATCATTGCAAGAGCAGGAGTAATTAACCCTGATCATGAGGAGGTAGGACTGTTGCTACCAAATGGAGGTCACTTATTACTCTCATGCCAGACTTTCACTATAAATGATCAAGGAAAGCAACTGAGTTTCAATAAAGGATGGTAGACAGAGGCTCAAACTCATCCCTGGCTTTGAGAATTTAGATCAGCAGAAGTTCTATTCAAGGGGTATGCAATGTAGAGGAAATGTAGAGGGAGAGAGTTAGTCAGAATCAACTACAGCCCCAGGACCAACTACAGCAGCCGCTAACCACTAGTCCTTATTTTCTAAGCTCTACCATAAAATATGACAACCAGATTCTGGAGGTAATTGTGCCTGGATGGAGGGAACTTCTTGTGAAAGGCAAGCAGACCTGAACAGGATCAGGGGTGGAATGAGGCAAATGCTGTTGGAGCCCCACCAGATCACCTTTGCCAACCTGACGTCCCCAGTCCCCAGCTTCTGTGCATGAAGGCTGCTAGATGCTCAGAGCTGCCCCTGCTCCACAGAATTTCCTTGGGCTAACTTCACCAGGCAGCAACTTCACCAGGAGGTTTTATGCCCCCTTCCTTCACTGCCTTCCTGTCCCTGCCCTAGCCTATTTACCTCACTCTCCATCTCCTGAGAATACTTTCCCCAAAACTCATCTTCTTACGGCTCCTCATTTCCTGCTTCTAGGAAACATGATCTAAGATATTGTCTTTTTTTGTTTGAATCATGTCCCCCAAAAAGGCATGTTCAAGTCCTAACTCGCAGTACCTATTAATGTGACCATACTTGGAAATAAGGTCTTTGCAGATATAAACAAGTTAAGAAGAGGCCATACTGAATACTACTTGGCAATGAGAAAGAATGAAATCCTGCCATTTGCAACAATATGGATGGAACTGGAGGGTATTATGCTAAGTAAAATAAATTAGTCAGAGAAAGACAGATATCATATGTTTTCACTCATATGTGGAACTTGAGAAACTTAACAGAAGACCGTGGGGAAAGGGAAGGGGAAAAAATAGTTTCAAACAGAGAGGGAGGCAAACCATAAGAGACTCTTAAATACAGAGAACAAACTGAGAGTTGATGGAGGGCAGGGTAGGGGAGAGGGGAAAATGAGTGATGGGCATTGAGGAGGGCACTTGTTGGAATGAGCACTGGGTGTTGTATGTAAGCGATGAATCATGGGAATCTACGAAGAGCACACCATATGTTAGCCAACTTGACAATAAATTATATATATATATAAAAACCAGGCCACACTGGATTAGGGTGGACCCTAATCCAATGACTTGTGTCCTTATAAGAGGAGAAACACAGAAATAAACACACAGAGAGGCTACCATGTTATGATTGGGAATGGAAATTGGATTTATGCTGCTACAAGGGACTGCCAAGGATTGTCACCAACCACCAGAAGTTGGAAGAGATAAAGAAATATTCTCACCTAGAGCCTTTAGGGAGAGCATGGCCCAAATACCACCCAGTTTGTGATATTTTGTTACAGCAGCCACAGGAATCAAACACACTATTACTGAAGACCCAACTTAAGTTTCACTCCTCTGTGAAGATTAAGTGGGTCACTCCTGTTCTACTAACACCTCTGTCACCTCTGATCATTTGTTTTTCCTCCATTCTTCCCTCCATTCACTGTCACTTGCCATGAATAGTCTAGGAATACTTTATCACTTTTCATGGTGCTAGACTGTTAGCTTCAAGAGAACAGAGACCAGGGATGATAACTTACCTAATTTCCCAGTTTAATGAGTCTCTTTGATTAGTGTTATGTTTCTAATGGTTCTAAAACTCAGAACCATGTTTTATTGTGGACACAGATTTTAGCTAACACTCTCTGTGCATAAAATATACGGAGGAAAGCTGAGAATCACTTAAAAAACAGTATTACAAAAAGTTTCATTTTCTTTATGGGTTGGACTTCTTTGACTCAAGGAGGAAAACATAAAGCAATGACACAGTTATGGGGATAGACTGGAAAAGTGTGGGCTGGTAAAAATATTGATAGATGCGTAGAGTATTTTAGAAGGTTGGATTTGTTAGTCTTCTTATTTAAAAAGACTCTAAGACTACTCGATCCTCTGAGTTTATCTCATTTGCAAGACTCGTCCTCTTAAATATGTCTGGAACCTGAAGCATATCTAAAACGAATACAGGTGAGTGGAAAAGGGTTATTTATGGATTTAATGGAAAAATAGAAACATGCTGGTCTCCGTTTCATTCTTTATGATTTCAGCATCCAAGAATATTTATTAATTATGGAGACATTAATTATGGAGACATCCTGACCTGCCCATTGCTTGTTAGTGATCTTAATCCACATCTGGAAAATCTCCTTTGAGAACAAGTGTCTCACAGAATGCCAGTGATCTATCAGGACCACATTTCTGGGACCATGCTCTTCTGATTAGACTGTTCTGGGAGGGGAGTAGAAGGGAGGTGACAAGGAGAGTACTGCTAGCCCATAGACAAAGAGATTAATATATCAATAAAAAGATCTCATTCTTGGGGGCTATGTTGGAAATTTTTGTCCTAGCATATATTCTTCAAAAACATTTTGTAGGATTGAACTTTGGGATGGAATTCAGTAGTCAGATTTGTGGATAACTACAAATCTTTTAAAGGTAGTATTTTAGCCTACTCAACTAAAAAAAAAAAAAAATCCTGAAGAGTCAAATCTAATGTTTGTTTCTTCTAAGTCCCCAAAAGAAAGGTAGAAATGATTCAACTGCAAACCACTTGGATAACTTTAAATAGAGTAAGATGAATCAGTGTCAGCGTTTGCCATTGGTCTGAAGTAATATAGGTGATGAGCACAATAAATGCAAGATCACTTAGGAACATACCCAATTTTATATACATAAAAGAATTAAAAATAAGAAATCCCTTACTGATTATTCTGGAAGATTTCTTTTTTTTCCCTTAAGGCTTTCTTGTTTTTCTTTTTTCCTAAAATATGTCAAAATGTTAGCAGAATGAGGACACTGTTTCTCTGCCCTAAATGTCTTATATTCAAAATATTCAAATGTAAAATCGGATAAAAAAAAGAGCTCCAGTTCTGGAAGGCAAAGAACATGAGAATGTTTAGAGTATCCAGTGTCATTCTTACAAAAACCTTTTCTTTCCTCATGAGAGTCTTTGATACCCTGCCCTGGAAAACCAATACACAGTATTGTACAATTTGATAATGTGTGCATACTGCTCTGTGAGAAGTTGGCAGAAAAAGTAAAGGGAAGAAATAATACTCGTAGTTTTAAAGGAAAATAATAAGGTCACTGCAAGTAGAAATTTTCCTTTTGTCCAGTCTCAGTACCCATCATTTTTCTAAGATTGGATTTCATTTGCATTTCCATCCTGGATGAGAAAACTTCATGTTAGTTTTATCAGCTCACCTGCCTGTGACAATCTCAAGATCTTAATAGCCAGACCACCAAACAGGAAATGGTCATGCAGATCAAATTTTGGAAGCTATCAGTCCACAAACCTTGCTTGCCTGGAATATTTTTTAGAGTCTGTCCAATATTTCCCATTATAATATATAAATTTAGGAGCACCTAGGTGACTCATTAAAATATATAAATTTAGGGGTGCCTGGGTGGCTCAGTCAATTAAGCAATGGAATCTTGATTTCCACTCAGGTCATGATCTCACAGTTGCTGAGATCGAGCCCCATGTCAGGCTCTGTACTAATACCACAGAGCTCTCTCTGCCCCTCCCTACTACTCGTACATGCCAACACTCTTTCTCAACAAAAAAAAAATTAAGACTCAAGTATGTTGTTTATGTATTTTTATATAGAACAGAAATAAAGGATATATTAGGGAAATTAATTAATTTGTATTTATCTACTTATGTCTTTATTTCCATTTTATGCATTCATTCATTATCATTCATTCCTTTAATGAACCCAAGTCAGGAACTGTGCTACGTGAAGAAAATATGAAGATGAACATTACATTTTTCTTCAAAGAGCTCTTAGGGAGGTAGGTGGGCAACCACTAAGATATAATGTGATTTACAAGGAAATGCATCCAGTTCCAAAATAACTCTACCCAGGTGGAAAAAAACATTTAGGGTCCTTCCAAACCACCAAGGCATTTAACTCTGATCTCAGGTAAGTCGAAGATAAAAACCCCTACTCAACCAGGAATTTGTTCTTCTGTGTAGCTTCCTAAAATCCTTAAAGGCCAAGTTCTTTACTTTCCTCCTTGTTCTCATTCCAAGAGCGAGTAACTTTGTGTTTGCTTTGCCCAAAACCATTCTTCCAAGGGTGTTGGTATTTCAGTTAGATTTGAGTAGTTCTCCATGGTCTTCGTTTGTTGTTGTTTCAATGTTAAGGGGAAGAAGTGGAAGGGCAGGACTGCATCTCTTTAAGCAATTTTTCCTTCTAGTGAGTAGGTCTGCTCACTGTCTCTACTCTCCTCACCTGGCCTCCCAATATGGTGCAGCTCTGGCATTCTTTAGAGGACAAGAGGGAAAAAAAGCCTCTAGGTAGCCTAATCCCCCTCAACTGCTCCTGTACCATTCTTCCCACATTCTCTCTGTCCCTTGGGGTTCCTGGTCTCTGAGCTCTTTTGCTCATACAATAGGTTCATTACTCTGCTAGCTAATAACCCCTCATTCTGAAATGTGGATGACTACATTTTACAGATACTCCACCCTATTCTGACATTCATAACTCATAATATAAAAAGTCAGAACCTTTATATTTTACTGCCACTTCCCTTGCTCTTGATACCTGCCTTGCTTTCAGGGAGTGTGAGTGGTATAGTAGAAAGACCAAGGCTTAGGAGACAGAGCTGGGTTTACTTCTTGGCTGTGGCACTTACTGGCTCTGTGACTTTGAGCAAAACCAAACCCCTGTAAGCCTCAGTCTCAGATAGTATTACCTTATTTGGTTTTTGTGAGGATTGAGTGGGATGACAGGTGTAACACACCTAGTTTACAATACAACCGATAAACAGGAGTCATTTTTATGATTATCTGTATGCATTTCCTGTATATAGCCAGGACAGGACACATCCACTAACTATGCACCATATGCATTCATTTGCGGTATGTCAAGAATCGTACAAAATTCTGAGGCTACAACATCTGTTATATGAGGACCCTGTCCTAAAGGAATTCACAGATCTTGCAGGAAGGACAAGTATGGACACAAATTATGGTACTAAGTAATCATACCACAGCAGAAATAAAGCCAGAGTACTTTGGGAATACAAGGGGATAAGAAGACTCTTTATCATGTGACCCACCAGAGAAGAAAGAATAAGCTTTGTTAAGACAGAATTCCAGAAAGAGAATTGTGCACATAGTTTTGCCAGTTCTAGGTCCTAGAATCTTGATAGAAGTCAAATTAGCACATATTAACAATAAATCATAAAAGGTACACAGTAGGAGCACCTGGGTGGCTCAGTCCTGTAAGTATACAGCTTCAGGTCATGATCTCATGGTTTCTGAGTTTAAGCCCCCACATAGGACTTGCTGCTGTCAGCGCAGAGCCTGCGCTCTCTCTCTCTGCCCCTTCCCAGCTTGCACTCTCTCTTTCTCTCAAAAATAAATAAACATTTTTTTTAAAAAAAGGTAATCTCCACATCTTCCTGAATGTTGGTCAAAGTTTGGTCAGCAAATAGAAATTACTCTACGTATTTCAAGCACAAAGATGTTGTTGCAGGGAATTGTGTACTTCTAAAACTCCTGGAAGAATAGCCAAAGGAAGGTCAGAGAAGGCCGCTGCTACATCTCAGGGCTACTGCTGCCTTTTAGAGAGTTGGGAAATTACAGGAACTCCAAGAAACTCTGGACAATGATCATAGCAGTAAGATGGGTGTTTGACAGGTGGATACCTCGTGGTTGCTACAAGCGTCTCATCTCTGCCAAAGCCTATGCATCTGCCTACTACTGCCCACATAATATGTGACTTGGGCTCCTGCTCAGCCTTCCAAATCTCATGCAAATGCCTGTATTTTCTGATGCTTTGAAACCTTGAGGCCTTGCTGACCAAGAAGGACTATTCCTCCCAGGGTTAGCTAGTTCCTAGAGGTAGCAAATAAATCACCTGTTCGTATGTGAACCAGCCTATCCAGAGTCCACACCCCCATTCACCTCCTTTATTGACTCTAATTCTCTGGGTCACTATCTTCCTGCCCTAATCACCCTATAACCAGACACCAGACAACTAAAGACAGCCTCTGTGACCTAGAGCACACTGAAATTACTCAAACTAGCCAATCCTAAACCTGTTTGCCTGCCTCCTTTTTCCTTCCCCTGGAAACCACAGTAAAGGATCTTGCTCACATTTTCCCCATTCCCTCTGCTCCCTGACTGACACTGATACTTCCTGAATGAGTGTGGTTCTCACTAGCATGGCATACCCCTTCCTCTTGGGATCTGTGAGTATAAAAGACTCTTTTCAATGGCAGTTGTCTGCTGATCTGTTGGCCTCACCATACCTGAGGAGTAACAACAACAACAACAACAACAACAACAACAACAACACAAGCTATATATACATTTTAATACAGCATCTTTCATCAAAGAAACCTAATCTAGAATTTTCTGGCAGGGATATTGAAAATATAGTTTCCAGGCTTCCAACTACTATACAAGAGGGAAGTGCATGGAACAAGAAAAACGGTACTGAGTTCCTGAAAGACAGTCCAGCAAACTGAGTCATGAGCTGATGATAACCCACACCTCGTGTGGCTAAAGGAATAGTTGTAGTATTGTCTAGCTTACTCAGTCTGAGCAGATTTAACTATGTTTTACTTTATTACTCCTGGTACTAATTTTTTTTTTTTTAGTTTTTACACTTTGGTTACTCATTACTCAAGTCCAGTCTTTAAATACTTGGTGGTGATCTCAGAAGGCTTTGTCCAGCCTTCTGCTACACATTTCAATTACTAACAAAATGGCTGTGTCGTGACTCAGCCCCTTAATCATCATTATAGACCCTGTTCTTTTTCTTGCCTTATCTATGTCATGTATGCTGTGGCATGAAAGAGAAATTTAGAAGTCCTTTTGGCAAGAAAAGTCACTTCCTGTTTAGACAATGAGCTGAAAATGGATACCTAGTAGCACAACAGCTGGCACTTCCCATACAATAGCTTTAAACCTTCCCCATCCCTATAGAAAAACCCGGGGCTTTGGTGTTTAATCACCTCCTAGAACCCATAGAGTCCTGTCCTAGGCATAGAAGACCCAGCAGCTAAAGAGATTTTAGACTCAAACACACAGATTAACCACCAATCCATAGAGAGCTATGATTATGGAAGGCTATTTTAAAACCTCTTTGGGATATCCCCTAAACTGATATCATAGCAGTCTCTTTACAAGACACTGAAAGGTGCAGTGGTTCAGAAGAAACTTAAGACATTTTTGTATTCATTCATTCAAGAAATGTTTATTTCTTCCTCTTCCTCTTCCTCATCTCTTTGCTTTTGGAACAATTCAGTCCTAAAGCCTTTTTTATGGGCAGAGCAATGTAGGGCCCCTCACCAGGATGAAGGGAGTTCAGGGACCCAGAGCCTGACCAGTGAGGTGGTTGACCATGCAGGGGGTGGCTGGGGAGGCAATTCCAGTGCACATGTGGAAGACACATGAGAGTGTCAGCAAAGGAGGACATTCTGCACGGGGTGCAAGACCCTAGGCAGAGCGAGGAAAGTATCTCTCCAGAGGAGAGCCCTGCATACTGTACAGGGGCCTACAAGGGTAAGGGAGACAGAGATGCAGGGACTTGCAGTTGGTATGGGGTGTCAGAGCCTGTGTGCATTAAGGATGGCATCTGCGAGACTGGAATAGAGTTTCCAAACCCCTGTGGGATAAGGATTGCATCCAAGCTGGGAGGGGAGGCAGAGGGGATGGGAGATTGCCTGCATGAGGAAGACTGATCAAATTAGCAATATGTTAAGGAGACTTGGTGCCAGGATTGTCACTGTTGATGAGGAAGTTACAAACTGGAAAAGGAGAAAACTAGACTGAAGCATGTGATTTTTGGATTAGAATTGGAGATCTTAGTGAAAATTACCTATAATTCTCACTCTCTGTCAAGTAAGAGGGCTTGGGAGCATGGACAGTAAGCACACCTAGCACCAAATCTTATAATCTGGAACCATTCTCCACAGAAAAGAACTAGAACTCTGTGGGAAAGCTGCTGATTACAAGGCCAGGACATGAAAAGCTAGATAAGTCCAGAACACTTAGGTCAGAAAGTAAGAATGATGATAACATATCAAAACTATACAGAGAATGTTTTTTAAAAAAAGAAGAAAAAAAGGGAAAATGAAGGACATAAAAACCATCTTAAATCTGGGACAATGTAAACATTAATATAAAAAATGACAGTAATGAATTATATAACCCGTTGAGTACAATAGGAAACCAAGAGGTCAAACTGTTACAAAGAAATAAATGAACAAATTAAAAGACTGATAAGAAAGGGGATATCTACAATATCTCGAAGTATATCTCTCTAACTATTAATCATGAAAGGACAAAGAGTAGCTTTACAGTGGAGGGGGCTGGCAGATACCCCTTAAATTAAGCGATCAAAATGAACTTTGTCAGTATGGGGGGAAAATCCCCACCTGATATCATGCAATAAGAGCATTGCTTCTGCAAGATCTCTGCCAAAGATGCCTAACTTGCGTCTAACCACAAGGAAACATTATACAAACTCAAGCTCAGGGACATTCCAAATGATTGGTCTGTAATCTTTGACAACATACCAAAACCCTGAAAAATCAAAGAAAATATTGAGGAAATATTCCAAATTAAAAGAAGTTTAAGATACTTGACAACTAAATGTAATGTATGATTCTCAACTGGCTCCCTTCCGATAAAAGACATTATTGGGATAATCGGTGAAACTTGAATGGAGCCAGTGGATTAGGGGTAGTGGTGCGTCAATGTTAATTTCCTGATACCGGTGGTTGTATTGTGTGTATGCAGGAGAATATTCTTGTTTGTAGAAATGACACACTCGAGTTTCTGGGGGTGAGAGGGCATCTGGGAGCATCATCTCAAATGGTTTAGGAAATAAAAGAGTTCTTTGTACTAGCAAGTATTCTGTAAATTTGAGATCACTTTAGAGCTTTTAAGAAGAAATACACTTTTAACTTTAGTTTTAAATTTACCGAAAATTGTAAAATCAGTACAGAGAGTTTCTACTCTGTACCAAGATCCCTTATTATTAGCATCTTACATTAGTATGGTGCTTTTCTCATAATTAATGGGCCAATATTGATACATTATTATTAACTAAAGTCCATAGTTTATTCAGATATCCCTAGTTTTAACATTTTTTTTTCTGTTCCAGAATCCCACATAGGATATCTATCCATTACATTTATGTCATCATATCTCTTAGGCTTTTCTTGGCTGTGACAGTTTCTTAGACTTTTCTTATTTTTTCATGACTTTGACAGCTATAAGAAACACTGGTAAGGTATTTTGTAGAATGTCCCCAAAATAGGATTTTTCTGACATTTTTCTCGTGAATGGTCTGGAGTTATAAGATTTTAATGAGAGAATCACAGAAGAAAAATGTCATTATTACCACATCACACAATGCTTCCAGATTCTAGTGATTATAAATAAAACTGTTATAATATTTATGTGCAGATTTTTAGAAAGATATATATTTTTTAATCAGTCAGGTAAATATCAAGGAGCACAACTGCTGGTTCAGATCATGTTTAGTTTTGTAAGAAACTGTCAAACTGTTTTCCTAAGTTGTTGTACCATTTTTGCATCCCCAGCATTTACCAGCAGTAAAGAGAGTTCCCTATTGTGTCATGTCTTTGCCAGCATTGGTATTGCTCGTTTTTGGATCTTTGCCTTTCTGATAGGTAGATGCTAGTATTTTATTGTTGTTTTAACTCGCATTTCCCAAATGACAAATGATTGTCATATGCTTATTTGCCACCTCTATATCTTCTTTGGTTAGGTGACTGTTCACTGCCCACTTTTTAAATTGGGTTGTTTGTTGTCTTAAAGTATATATTTAGAAAGAGATAAAAGAAAGAGAGACATGGAGGGAAGAGTAGAGAAAGAGACTAAGAGAGACTTATTGTGCGTGTGCTATGTGCAGGCATGGTTCTGGGCACTTAAGATACTTGAGGGAACAAAGTAAACAATACATCTACTCATGAAGGAGAGAGGTATGCCACATAGACAAGAGCTCTGGAGGCAGAGGCAAATTTGAACAAAAGTCCTAAGGCAGGAATATGCTTAGAACTTTTGAGGAAGAAGAGCAGGGCCAAAGTGGCTGAAGGGCAGTGAGTTGAGGAGGAGAGTAATAGAAGAGAAGGTCAAAGAGATCTAGAGTTTGCAAATTTTGACATGTCTTTTCATCATGGTAAGGACTTTGCCTTTTGTCTGAGTAAAATGATGAGGTACAGCAGAGTTTTGAGTAGAAGAGTGATATAATCTGGCTTACATTTTAAGAGGATAGCTCTGGCTAATGCATTGGATATAGACTCTAGGGAGGCAGGGTTAGAAGGTGCTACAATGGTCCAGATGAGAGAGAGATGGTGGCTCCAGGATAGGCAGTAGAAGTGGAGGCAGTAACAAGCAGCCAGATTCTGGATGTATTTTGAAGTACCTCCAGCATGATTTCCTGATTGACTGGATATGGAATGTGAGGGAAACAGAAGAGCGAGTCAAGATTCCAAGGTTTTAAGTCTCTTGCAACTGCCAAGTTAGACTTGCTCTCACCTGAGATGGAGACAGCCATGAGGGGGGCAAGGTATGGGCAAAGGATCAGGGGTTTGGTTACAGATATTTTGTAAGATGCCCATTGGACATTCAAGTGGAGTTGTCAAGCAGACAGGTGGAGCGGAGTTGGGGAATTTGGAGTTGGGGAGAGAGGTATGGGCTAGGGATATAGAATCAGCAGTCATCAGTATACTGATGTCCTTAATGCTAGTAAGCCACTGGGGCTGATTATTGACCGTAAGTGGGAGTGTAAACCAGGAAAAGGTTGCATCATTAGTGACAGTTACAAGAGTGATTTTGAGGTAGTCATTGGGGTAAGCCTAGATTGGAGTCAATTTTAGATAAAATGGGAGAAAGGAAATAGGAAACAGTGAATATAGAAATTTTTTGAGGAGTTTTGCTGAAAGAATGAAAGAAATGAGCTGGGAGCTAGGGATGAAAGTGAAACTAAAGAAAAGGGTTATCTTCTAAATTAGGAGAAATAACTGGTTTGAATGCTGACAGGAACAATCCAGTAGAAAGTGAAAAAAAAATTGATGGTGCTAGTGAGAGGAAAAGAATTCCGGGAGCACTACCCTTCAGTAGTACCCTTCAGATGCAGGGTAGGAGCAAAGATACACATAGAGGAAGTGGCTTCATGCAGGGGCATAGAATGCTAATCTATAGTGGCAAGAAGGGAGGCAGAACATGTCAGCTATGTCAGTGCAGAATATGTCAGTGCAGATAATACGGTAGGAAGATGTGGTAGGATTCTGGGGAGACTCTTCTATGGCTGCTCCAATTTTCTCAGTGACATTGGAGACAAAATCATCATTTAAAGATATTTACTTTTAACCATGCCATACTTATTCATATGTGGACTGTAACACAGAGACGTTCTCTGTGGGGATGCCGCCTCGTGAGGGATATTATTTAACTGAACTGCAGGAGTAGAGGTAGGGGTGAAAGGAATGCAGGATAGAACAATAATACATACTTTTCTGCAACTAGCACATAGAGTACATGTTTGGACAGAGATGGGAGAGGAGGCTGGAATAGTATTGAGGGCTAGATCATGTAATAGTTTGGAAATAATTTAATATTTAATAGATGGCTCAAATAAGAGAGTGGAATAATAACGTTTACACTTTACAAAGGTAACTCTTTGGCCTTATGGAAAATGAATGCCACTGGAGAGAAGGTTTCAGTCCAAGAAACAGGTTAAAATATTGCAATTTCCCAAATGGAACATTATGAAGACATAAAAGGGAGCAAGAGAAAGATACTAAAAGAGAACTAGTTGATATATGTGCAGAAGAGCAGATGTGACTTGGTAGTTATTTGAATGTGGAGATGAGAGGAAAGAAGAGATCATCCAGGATATAAAGATTCCTAACTGGGGTTACGAGGTAGATGGTTGACAGATTGGAAATACAATTGGAAAAAAAGTTGAGGGCAGGGAGGGGAAGAATGAGTTTTTTAGACATTTGACCTCGAAGTGCTTTCAAATCATCAACAATAAGGGAGTTTCATGAAAGAGAGCTGGGCTAGAGATTCAGATGTAGGAGACACAAATATATAACTGAGAATACCCAGAAGAGACTTTAGAATGAACCAAGAAATCCATCAAGAAGAATATACCAACATTTAGGAAGAAGAGGTATCAATGGAAATGAAAAAAGAATGAAGCCAGAGGACAAAAAAGATGCACCAAATAAAGTGATGTCATGTAACTAATGAAAAAGAGAGTTTTAAAAAGTGGGAGAGGCGTAAAGGACTTTAACGTGCCAATCACAGAGTTGGCCTATCAACACAAAGTTGACACCTGAGAAATGATCTAAGAAGACTTGTGCAGAGTATTTACTTAAAGCATGCCCAGGTCTGGAAGAAGATTTTTCTCTAATTCTTCATTCACCCTGAGGTTTAAATAGTGTCTAATAGCTTATTAAACTGTTAGCTTTTCTAGTAATGAAGGACTGATGTACTGAGGTCTGAGGTCAGACGTTATTCAGCTAAGGCAAGTGAGCTTGGAAGAAGGGAATGGGAGCCTAGAAGCTTTCCTAGAGCTCTAATGCCACATCATTATTCACTGTTTGGTGGCTCTTCCAGTTTCAGATATAACCAGACAGTGAGGATTTTTTCTTCTTATTATTTTTTTTTTAATACTGTGTATTAGCACTGGTTATGATTGCTATCTGTTTATGGGTCTGTAGCCAAAAAGACCAATGTGTGGTCAGACTCTGTTCCATGCTGGGCACATGTGCATGCTGATGTGTGCTTGGCAGCGGCATTCCTAATTTGCACAGCCTGTTGCAGTTTCCCTCTTATGTTCACAATCAGCCTGTGGATTTTGCTCAAAAATAGCTATCTCATTCCTTAGAATTGTATTCTGAGACTGCTTCTCTGTCCTATATTTATTCTCATCACCAAAGGTAATTCTCTAATGCTTTATGGTTTCCAAAGCACTTTCACATTTTAGGTTTTTAATTCAATCCTCACAACCACCTAGAAGATAGATGAGCCAGTTGTTGATATTATTTCTATTTCATGGATGAGAAAGCCAAGGGTCAAAGAAATCATATGACTTAGTGAAATTCAACAGTTAATATTTGGAAACATAATAATAAGAGCCAATTATTCTATTGTATTTACCATGAGCTAGCACTATTCTATGTGGTCTATATAATAATCCATACTATAACTCCTTTAATCCTTATAATAATCCTGAAAGAGAGGTGCAATTTTTACCCTACTTTATAGGTATGGAAATTCAGACACAGAGAGGAAAAATGACTTCTTCAAACTAATAAATATTAGAAGAGGGATTCAAACTCAGGTATCCTGATTTCCAAATCAGCTATGGTGTCCTTGAACCTTACCTTCAGTTAAACCGTAGTATTATCTATATTGTATTGTCCTAGGCTTAATGTAACAATGAAGTATTTCCTGTACCACTTGCTGCTTGAATTAAATCACTTTAATTTCATTCCTCAAAAGTCACTTCAAATTCCACTTTTCCATATTCTACATATATTGAGTCTCTTGGAAGTATAATGAGAAGAACAATGTGGACTATATTATAATAACTAATTTTTGAGACCCTTTTCTTTCCATCAAATGTTTAGTACCACTCAAAGAACTCAGGTTGCTCGAGATGCTGGGTTTAAAATTTGAGGTGGTTCTAGAGCTCAGTCATAAATGAGTTCTTTTTCTCTCTTCTTCTTTCCATCCCATTCTTTCTTCATCCACCCATCTCTCTCTTCCTCTCTCATTCTCTATTTCTTTGACTTGTAGCATTTGCCAATTTCCATTTGTAAGTACTCCCACCATGGTTTATTTCAAGCTACGAATGTGACGTCAATGGCTTGCAAAATTCCTTAAAATGTAATAATCAGCTCTTAGTCTACCCTAAATTTTACTGTGTAACCCACTTAAAACTCTTAATAATAACTTTGTAAGGAAGATTATATGTATAAGCCACATTTTATATATGAGAAAATTGAGACACTTACCCAAAATCAGTCATCAAGTGATAAAGTTAGGATTTGGATGTGGGCATAGGGTTCCAGAGCCCCTGCTCTTATCTGCTACGCTGAGTGTCAGCCTCTCAAATATTGGCTGGACCTTTCAGTTTTATCCTCCATGTCGCTAAAAAAGAAAGAAAAAACCCACATTAATTGCTTTCAAATTTCCCTGCCTGCTAATCCAGGCTCCCACCTCTTCATTCCATCTCTCATATACTACTAACAAAATTCTCTTTCTAAAGAAAAGAGCTGATCACATCATTCTCCTGCTCAGATACCCTCGAGCAGCATGCTGCTACAGGTAGGATAAAATACAAACTCCTCATCTTGGTATTCATGTCCTCTGTGGTCAGCTCTAAATGCCTTTTGTAGTCTTCATTGCCGCCCCCCTCCCCAGAAAGTTTTGTCTGCTTCAGTTGCACAAAATTAATTGTGACTTCTCAAACTGGCCATGTGCTCTCCTGCCTCTGGGCATATTCTAATCTCTCTATCTGTCAACATCCTGCCATCTTTCATGATCCTGTAAAAATGCCACTTTCTGTATAAGGTCTTCCCACATGCCTCCAGTTGGAATAAATTTATTTTCTGCTTCCTGTTGTCCCACTACATTTGACTTGTACTACCTCTACTATAGCACTTACACTGATCTGTTTTTTATTATAGTTATATTCTATAGTGTGGGAGATAAGTCTGTCTCCCCTACTGTGAAATGAATCTTTTTGAGCAGGAGCTATTCCTTTATATATCTCTACCAGAGAATCCAAAACATTGTCTTGCTAATAGCAGGCGCTGAATCAATAGTTGTGAATTTTATTGCTAGGTGATAGTGATGAAAATCTGAGCTTGGAGTAAAAGGAGTGTTTACTCTCCTCTTTCCCAGTTCATAGGACACTATCCACTCTAGGTCGATCCCTGAGGATGATGGGAATGCCAGTTCCGGCTGTCAACTAGGGAACAAATGTTAACACCTCGTCCTGTGGCCACAAGGGGGCACACTGGTTGGGAGAGCAACAGCTGTCCTGAGGAGGTCCTGTACCAGTCCCTAGTCTTGGGTCTGTCCTCCTCCACTAGTCAGGGACAGCAGTGATGCTTTCCACTTGTCACAGACACAGCCGCCCCTGGACTCAAAGCCACCCTAGAGGATGGGGTCCCCATATCATGGGCTGAGAATCAAAACATCTTCCCTTCCCCATTCCCTCCTCACCTCATTTGTTTCTGCTTTTTTCTAGAACCTTCAAATATACAACACAGCCACCTGTCCACTCTCCTAATTATCTAGAAAGTATATACTCTCTAGCCCTACAACAAGGTAGAATTGATTTAGCCTTCAAGGACTCTTAGGTATGGTCAAGGTGACTGGGACTTTTCCGCGGAGAGCAGAAAAATAAAAGCAATACCCCCACTTCAGTGTGTGTATACCAACCCAAATCCCAGAAGGCATCCAAATCTCAAGAGTGGCACTATTGGAATTTGGAACTGTGTAAATCTGTTTAGGGGCTACTCTCTGTATTATAGGATATTTACCAGCATTCCTGGTATCTACCCACCAGATGCCAATAGTACCACCACCCTCAGTTGCGACACCCACAAATGTCTCCACATAGTGCCAAATGCACTTGGATGGCAAACTCTCCTGTTTGAGAAACACTACTGACCTAGGGCTTTCCACAAATTGCCATAAAAGTGACCCCTGTCAGGCTAGGATCCTATTAGTTCCAGCTCCAGTCCTCCAATTAGTAGCCCCGATCAGCTGTATGTTTTCTCTGAGGTCAGGGTCTGTAGCTTTAGCCCCCGGCCTCTCCACATTCCTGGATGGCTGCCTACAGGATGGGGGCAAGGCTGTCCTCTGTGGCATTGGTAGTGACTCCCAGATAGAACAAAAAGGAGAAGGGCATATTTCCAGCAGACTTTTTGTTGAGGTGGCATACTTTTGAGAATTCTCTTACCTCCGAGTCTGGCTCACTGAACCAGGGTCTAGCAATGGGCAACAAATGGGCAAATAAGGTCAACCACAAGGCTCTTTTTCTAATTAGGCCGCATTTCTTTGTAGAGAATAGTTTAGGAAGGGTCTCATTTTATGGAATCTTGCCATAAATTCAAGGAACATAAGCTATCTTCCTCAGCTGTTTTAAGAAAACACCTCAAAGGGTCAATAAGGCATTTAGGGGGAGGGGTAATATATATAAAACCTCCTATTGTCAAATTTCCATCTTCCTTACACACACACACACACACACACACACTCACACACACACCCTTTTTGACCTAGATTCTTCTTTCCCCTTTTTGAAAGGCCCAATGTATATATTTCTAAATGAAGATAAAATATCTTGTCAATGAACATTAGAGATTATTTACAAATCTTCCAATAACTTGCTTTTCTGTAAAATTCAAGAGTACAAGTTTATATTATATTGGTGTTCAGAATGTTTCTTTATGAAGCTTTTTCCTTGGTGTTAAATGGCCTAAAGTACCATATGTTTCTTAATAAAAAACCATGTAAAAACCTACATTAATAAACTGAACTCAAAGAAAAGCTGCCCCAAGACGGCTCTAACCAATCCTTTTTATGGGCTTGCCAACAATTTCAAGATTGTTTTAATGAAAAAAATTTATGTTCCTGTCTTTGTGGACCACGGCACGCCAGTCCCCCCCGCCCCCATTCACCCCCACCCCACCCCCCAAGGCCCAGGCAATTCTCCAGTACCCTGCAGAAGGACTCACTCATACCTTGGCAAGCAGTTCACTGGGAGGGCTGCACTGTCTGGAAACCCCTGCACACACGCGGTCAGGCAGCCACTTCTAAGTGCTTGCCTGCTAACACTACCAGGTACCACACCGCCACCTCCACAGCCACTTCGTCCTCTCCTGGGGCTACGCCATGTAGGAACAGCAGGGGGGCTTTCAGGACCTCAGCCGGAGGCACCATGAGCATATTTCCAGATTTCATGTTCCTCAGTATGTTGGAGGGGAAAGAACGTGGCCTTTAGGCCATTTATTATCTGTGATTGTAATTGCTTATGTATTTGCCAGTCTCAGCTACTGGATGGTAAATTCTATGAAAGTGGGATTGCATTTTGCTGATCACATACAGTGCTTGGCATACACCTGGTTTGTTGAAAGGCCTTCAATCTCTATATATTGAAATTTGATTGTATTCAAATTTCGGCCACATACTGGCTCTAAGCTACATAATAAGTGTTTGTTGATTTCATGAATGAATGGAAGAGAATGTTAAGATAATACTAATATGATAGAAGTCATGCAATAAATGGTGTCACCTTTATTTTTAGGGTATTTGTATTATATTTATTACAATTACTAACGCTAGCTATGTGCATTTAAGGCAGTTTACTCTCTCGGAAACTTCAGGTTTGTTTAACTGTAAAGTGGTTGCATGATGCCTACCTCCTTACTAGGTTCCTACGAGGATTAAGAGGCCCACAGTATGTGCTCCTCAAAACTTGATTCCTCTAGATCTCCTTTCACAGAAGTGATGACCACTTTACTTTCTATCACCTACCAGAACACAAAAATTCTGCAGCCCCTCTTACTCAACACACAGTATGACACTGCCATAATATTCCTTCAAAGGAAAGATGTAATTTCACCACAGCTGCCCTCTCCCCATTCTTATAGACAGCAGAGAGAAGGAGGCACTCTGGCTTGGAAGAAATACTAGCCACATTTGTGGCTACTGTCTATTGCTCATTAGCTCATGGTCTTTCTTTTGCCCTTCTGTCTCTTAAAACAGTTATTTTTGAGAAATGCTAGTTTGTCTCCACAAACTAATGGGAAGAAGAAAGCACTATTAATTCTTCATGGTTCTGCAAAGACAGCAGGGCTTTCCCTAAGACTTGGTACATAGTAGTGTCTAGAAGGGTGCATTTTTCTTGGGGTGGAATGAAAATGGAAAAAGACCCAGACTGTGATTGGGAATGGCATCTCTTCCCACTTGGAGTTCTTTCCCTAATAAGCTCCGGATTTGTTTGATTGTTTTTGTCTTATCTCTTGGAAGATTTTTGGATTTTTTATTTTAGATATTTTATACATCTTCATCTCTTATACATTGCTGTGTAGAAAAAACAGCAGATGTGGTGTTGTGTGACCACAGGGCAGGGTCAGGACATTGGATAGCAGTCCTATAGATGAGATTCTGGGCCTCCATAAACAAGAACATTCCAGCAATTAGAATGTTATGACCAAAGGAGGGAGCTGGCTGGAAGGTGGCGAGCTTACCACCACTGGAAATGTCCAAAGATTTGGATAACCTAGTCAGAGATGCCATTGAAGAAACTCTTGCTTTGAGTAGGCAATTGAACTATATGACTTGTGACAAAATAGAAGATTCTTTGGCTTGAAGTTAACTTAAACCTGACCTTATTTCTGACATGTCTACCCAAGCAGGATGAACCTATATACTATGATTAGGCCTAACGGATCCATTATTAAGTTGGTTCTTTCCTTGGCTGAAGCCATCTGGTGGGGATGGAAGATGCATTTCAGTCAAGGGTTCTTTGTGACTAAGGCCTTACAGTTGTTCTCTTAGCCCCCTTGTTTGTCTAGCCAAGTTTACTATTTTTTTTTTCTTTTTTCATCAGACTAGTTTTCCTCTCTGGTTTTCATCTGCATGAAAAGGTTCTGACCTTTGACTTCTCTTGACTCTTGGTTGCTGCACATGCCCTGAATTTTGCTTGCCTGGTTGGTGTCTGAATTTCTCCTTTGCCTTGATCTTAATTTATATTTTGTACCCAACTCCTAATTACCTGCAAATTTACTATGATGGTTAAGAGACTGAGCTCTGGATTAGCCTGGGTTCAAATCCTGATTCTTAATACTCAGCATAGTTTCGACAAGTTACTTTTGTCCTCTAAGCTTTGTTTTTCTCAACTATTAAAAGGAAACGATTATAGTACCTATGTGTCAGGGAGGTTGGCACATAGTTTGTACCCAGTAAATATTACTACAATGTCTCTAATTCAACCTATATTCTCAGGTCCTAGCTTCCCAATTCTTCTGATGCTCTGACACCATCAACCACTCTCCTTGTACAAACAAAATCTTAATTTAGGCCTCCTTGCTTAATGGAATGGACATGTTCCAGCTAAGTTTGCTATAAACACACTTCCATAAAGTGAATCCTATGTGTCTATTATGTTTTATTATAAAGTTAAAAACCCAGTTTCCCCCATTTATATATGTATATATATGTGTTTATATACATATATATGTATGTATATGTGTTTATATACATATATATGTATGTATGTATATATATATGTATAATGAAGTTGAACTTCAGAATTCAAAACGTTTTTAAAGAAAAATAACTTATCAGCAAGATACTATCCATATTCAAGACAGTTGTCACAATCACACACTGCTTGAACAGTTACAATAGGGACACGACAGTAAGTACAAGAAGCATGGGACCCCCAAATTCCAACCATCTGTGATGTACAGCCCTTTAGAATGCATGTGTGACTAAATTTATAAATTTGTGAGTTTAGAAGTCTATCCAGCAAAGTGAGATCATTTGTCAGTGTTGCAAAATCACTACTCACTACTATGTTTAGCGTTATTATTCCAGCTCAGGACAGCCAACTTAAAGAGAACCAGATATCATACGGGTTCAGGCAAGAGGGCTGTGGAAATGTTTTTGATGAAACAGGCACAGTGCATTCTTGTTAGCCATTGGCCATTTCCTGAATATGTCCATCAATCTAAAATTCACCAGACTCCTGGAAGCAGGACTTGAACCAAACCTAACTTCAATCCAAAATTCAAGTAGAACTGAACCAGAATGTTAATGTATTACTAAACCATGAACTGAACCAACTGTCCTGGGGGAAGGGGAAAAAAACCTACTGAACCAGTTTGATTTGAAGCCAGAACTGTATGTTTTATGAAACTATTGAACTGTAACAAAATCAGATCAAAATATTCCCTGAATTTAAACTAAACAAATAAATTTTTATTTCCTTCAGATTGAATCCCTGGCTACAAATAAGGCTTACTTTGGTGCACATGGTACTTAATTCAATACACATATAGTTTATCTTGGGATTTTTTTTTCTCCCTGTCAGTTTTCTTCTTTATGGAAAGGGGATGATGATCCCTACCTACCTCACTAGGAATCTTCACTGGGAAGATTCAATGAAATAATAAGCAAACATGTCTATTGTCATCATCTTCTTCATAATCATGTTGACGATGATGATCAGCATCATCATGTCATCATCATCATCTGATCTGCATTGTGTCCAACACACAAGGGGTCAGCTTTGCACTTTAAGTCCTCCAGTGTGTTCACTGGCCACCAGAGGGCAGCAAAAAGGTAGAAACTCTGGCTAGAACTGACGGTGGAACTTACAAGGACAAACACTGAAGGCTTACTATGTGCCAAAAACTATTTTAAACACCTTGCATATAATTAACACATGTAATCTCTGAAACCATGCCATGAGGTAGGTTCTGTTTTTATTCCCAGGGAGAAGAGGAGGAAACAGAGGCAAAAAGTGGTGAAGAAATTTCTTCAAGATCATCCAGGTAACAGGTGGCAAAGCTAGGAATTGCACCCCGGCAGCCTGGCTATAGAGCCCCAACTCTTCACCTACCACCGTGTACTGCCATTTGGTATTCATTCTGGAGGCTGTTAACCTGAGAGAGGTTCAGATCCTGGCCTGAGTGGAACTGCAGCCCAGGATGACCTTATACAGTCTGTCTACAGTTCAGGAACTAGAGAAGAGCCCCAGCCTGAGCCAGAGGAGTGAAATGTGGTCAACAGTAGTGTTACAGACTAATTCAGGGCACAGGCGTCAACCAAGAAAACACAATTAACATTTAGGTAGCAGGGGAGGAAGATGGGATTCAGGCAGAAATGCAAGAGAATGATCAGGACAATTGCTCTTGACAAAAGAGAATAGTTATTCTCATGGTGACTAAGTCCAACTGGCTCATCCTTCTGAAGCTGCAGTGTGTCTTGAGGTTGAAAGAGCCAATACTAACAAGACAACAGCGAGCTGACTTGGTTCCATTTTGACAATTTCCATCCATCTCTTGGGGGTTTTGTGGTGGTGGTGGTGGTGGTGGGTTGTTTTTTTTTTTTAATTTTTTATTTCTGAGAGAGAGAGAAAGAGAGAGAGACATGAGCAGGGGAGGGTCAGAGAGAGAAGGAGACACGGAATCTGAAACAGTCTCTAGGCTCCGAGCTAGCTGTCAGCACAGAGCCCGACATGGGGCCCGAAACCACGAACCGTGAGATCATGACCTGAGCTGAAGTCAGACGCTTAACCGGCTGAGCCACCCAGGTGCCCCCTTTTTTTAATGAAAATAGCAAAAACAAAAAAACCCCATCATCCTACTCATCTAAGCTAACTCTTTCAAAATGACAATCTATACTGACTTCCCAGTGTGTTCATTTCCTGCACTGCTTCTCCGAGACTAACCTCACCAAGGTCACCAGTTATCTGCCACATTCCAAATCCAATAGCTACCTGTTATCTCTTCAGATGTATCTGCATCTTCTGACCTTGTCAGCCATTCCTTCCATCATGAAACTCCCCCCACCCCGCCTTGATTTGAAATGCCTAGTTTAATCATCGAATCTACTGCTGCTTCTCTGAACACAATTTTGCAGTCTGCTTACTGGCTTCTTTTTTCCGTCATCTCTTGTCAAAAAAAATTCTAATGGCTTTTAACTGCTCCCCGCCCCCCACCATCTCTACTCTGGACACTCCAATCCATCCTCAACGTTGCTGGAGAGAGAGCTTCTCAAGATACTAAAATACTACTCTGATCATAAATCTCCCTTGCTTCAAAACATTCCATGTTCCTGATTCCCCATTATGAAAATTATTTATCATGGCAGTCAACAGTCGTCTTGACTTCTTGCCTACTTTCCCTTGTGGTTCTGGCAATGCCTCTACCTGTGCTCTTTTGTCTGCTCCCACTACTCAAAAGCCATTCAATTGCTCATTACGTCTCAAGCCTCTTTTCCTTTGCATCCTTCGAAGTTCAAATCAACCATTCCCTTTTCTGTAGGTTTCCCCAAATCCTTTTCCCTAGACAGAGATGCTCGTTTCCTCCAGAGAGCTCCAGTGCATCTGAGCCATTGGATGATTGTGGCTCATTCACAGCCACAGGTCTCCTGTGCCGCACTGCTCTCCCTGGGTAAATGACCATTTAGCCTGTATCCTCAGCCCCTAACACAGAGAGATGCCTAATATATACCTACGGTGGGACTGAGAAACAATGACTAGGGTATCAGAGCTTACAAAATGGCAGTGATTTGGAACTGGAATCCTGGCTTTGAATATATCTCATTCGTTCTTAAAGATCTTGAAGGGCAAAGGCAATGCTGAAAGCTACAAATGATAAGTCAAGTGAGAGACATAATATTGATTTTATTTCTTTATCAATGACAAGGCAACAAGAATGTTAATGAGAACCAGCAGGGTCATGCTGAACCATGGGCCAAATCCAAGTGGGTCTGCAGACCCAGAGAGCAGCCTGCGGGACTGGCTTTCCTCTCCACGTACCACTCAGTGGAACAAGTCCTGACAGTTTAACATGGAGCATAAAATGTGTTCTCTGGGTAACAGGGCACTTAGCATATTTGACTAGAATCATGTGGACCAGATTTTGTTTTGCCTGTCTTGCCAAAAAGAGTAGAATCTTTTCACCCTGCCTCACTCCTACTCCCTAATTTAGTCGTAATTTAATAGCCTGAGAAAATTTGTATGTACAGCTTCCCCATTTGTTTAGTAAAACTTCAGAGAAACATCACCACTACTCTGATCTGCTATCCCAGCAGAGGGCTGGGCGACAGCCAGGAGTGGGAGAGATTGCAGGAAGTGCCCTTGTGGTAGCTGCTCACCTGCTGAGTCCATGTTTGGTTTTGGCCTTGTCTCAGAGGGCAGTGAGAGGATGATAAGCATGAACTACCAGTTTCTCTCCAGTCAGTTCTCTGACCATGAGGTGGGATGGGAAGTAGAGCAGGGCAAGCTTCTATCCTATTACTGTAAATCAATAGTGTGGGCTATTTTATTCTTTCCCCTTGGACTTACCTTCAGTTCCCAGGATAGCATGGTGATTATACACATGGCCTTTGCATTCAACATTCTGGGTTCAAATCCTAGCTCTTCAAGTTATTAACCATACGACTTTCAGACAGGTTATTTAACCCCTAGGGTCCTCAGTGTTCTCAACTGTAACATGGGGACAATAATAACTTCCTCAGAGAGTTGTTCTAATGAGAAAATGCCTGTAAAATGCTTGGCATGAAGCCTGAATCAGCACTTTGTAAATGTGAGCTGTTAAGACTCTCAGTTTAAATTCTTCGAAATTGGATTGGCTTTCATGAAGCTCCAGATCGATCCAAGCTCAGTATGCCCTTACATCTGGCCTGAAAGCATTTGGAAACCTCAAGGTAACTTCCATGACAGTAATGGCAGAGAGCACTATGTCCACTGATGAGAAAGAACAGATCCACTCCCTATGGCTAAAGGTAATCACTCTTGTAATCACAAGCAATTTTTGCTACTGTCAGCATCACTGAGCCAACATTGATCTGAATAAGAAAGCTGGATGACTGTGAGTTTGTTCCGTCATAAGCCAATCCATCAACAAAATTCCAAATGCCCCCTCTTCTGAGTGATGAAGTAACAAAGGAGTTGACAGGCCAGGTCATCAGGCCTGGAATCCTGAATCCAACTGTGTCCTACATGTTGAATATCAGATCAAAGTGAAAAAGAAATATGGGAGAATTGAGCCAAATTTCCATGTGCAAGACTAAACATAATTTGATTTTCAAATTTTAGACCAAGTTCTCAGGACTGACCACTGGAAAAATTCTTTCTGAATTTTCTTCTCCAAAGTGACGTGTATAAATCATAGAATAGATAAAGATGTTGTTTCCACAGCCACTATCTTAAGCATGATCTCTTTTCTGTAGATACAAAATAGACTGGTCAATAGAGGGACAGCAGTGGAGAAGAGGATCAAGGAGAGGTTAATAAAAGAGCCTTGGAAAGCTTCCCAGATTTCACAACTGCAGCTCTTTTAAAGTAATCTCTAAAGGGAGGTTCTGGAAATCCACTATAAAGGCACTTTTTCTAATACAGATCATTCAAAACAAAATGAAGAACATATTTCAACAACAAAGATAATAACACATCTAAGCCTTCAACTCAAGCCTCAGTATCAATGTGACAAAGAGAGATGGTGTATAGTCAAGATCCACTCAGGAAGTGGCCACGTGCTCTGCATATATGTATATATACTGGTTCTACACTTATGTATATACTCACATACACAGTGTATAGATAGATAGATAGATAGATAGATAGATAGATAGATAGATAGATACAGACTGTATCTCTGCTTCCTGAGTGAATTATGACTCTGTGTGTTTGTGTGTGTGTGTGTGTGTGTGTGTGTGTAGGGAAGATGGGGGGAGAATCCAAAAGCATGGGCTAGAGCCTCGCAAAAGCAGACTGAACCCTATATCAGTTCTTATTGCCTCTGACTTTAATGGTACAGATATCCAGTGCTCTTCATCCTGAAACTAAACACATGAACCTAGCACAGGAGTTGGAGAGTCTGAAGGAGGATCCAGGGAAAAGTGAAACCATTGTAGATGTAGCTACTGCCTCACACCAGTGAGGTAAGTCAGCAGATCCACAACACCACAGTGAACTACAAGATGGCTGTTGCTTCACTTCCACCCGCCAAATCTCTCACATCCCTCTATGGGCTTCCCTTCCTAGAAATATACAGGAAGGGGAATTATGGGAACTGTAGTCCAGACTAGCCAAGCTGATGCCTTATAAAGCACTACAGATAGATACTATACCTCTCTGCCCCTGATTTCTGTGTAACTCCTCTGGGGAATGCCTCCTCCAGTCTAGACTGATTTAGAAGTCCACAGAATAAAGACTCTTTTCTCACCTCATCATATCATTCACAAAGGAAAAAATAATTCTTGTTATTTTCAAAAGTAATTTGGCTATTCAGAAATCTCAGTTGAGGGGCACCTGGGTGACTCAGTTAAGCATCTGACTTCAGCTCAGGTCATGATTTCGTGGTTTGTGAGTTTGAGCCCCACATAGGGCTCTGTGCTGACAGCTCAGAGCCTGGAGCCTCCTTCAGATTCTGAGTCTCCCCCTCTCTCCCCCTCCCCTGCTCACGCTCTGTCTCTCAATAATTAAAAACATTAAAAAAAATTTTTTTTAATCTCAGTTGAATTCTCAAGGTCTAGGACAGCCTGTTCTAAAAGCTATGGAAGTTAATCTTTTATGTCAAGAAGAGCTCCCTGTCTTACACACACACACACACACACACACATGAACACACACATCTACTGATCTGTAGCCCATAAACATTTCACAAGTTTCATGTATTTTCAATATTTGGTAAATGTCATATTTTGGCAAGGATGTGAAGTGAGTGTGCCTGTCTTCACTGTCCACCCTGAGTGCTGATGGCCTTGAGATTGAGAGATCCCTTTGCCTAACATCAAGTCATCTGGAAAGCATCAAACCTGGGTTGCTCAGCTGCTCTTTAAAATTCGTGGGTGTCTCTTAGTTTTCTAATAACTGCAGAGTATTAGGATGGTAGAGGTGAGCATGACCATTTTAACCAACTCTTTAAAATAGAAAAAAATGTAGGGAGCAATCACATGGCAGTATTAAAATGTTTTTCATTATATTTTCTAATAACTCTCAAGCATTGGTAACCATAAAAGCCATCATAACGTGTTTATTGAGACCAGTAATCAGTGCAGGATGGAATTTTCAATATAACACAGGCAGGTTTTCTATGAAAGTGGCACAGAGAACTCTGCCCTTTTGCTGGAATATAAACTTGACTCCCTCTTTAGGGCACTGAGGTAGTAAAACACAAGAGAACTTCCTAATGGAAATGAGACTATTCTCATTAAATTAAATGAGACCATTTAATGTGGGTGAAAGTGATTTAAAATTCACACACCTCCTGCAAATATGTTCTTGATTTACTTTTTAAAGAGTAAAATGGGTTTAGTAAATATTGCCAGGTATAATAAATCATAAAACATTTAACACCGATTTGTCAAATGTAGTTTACATGAACTAGCACTTAGTGTTATTTATACCAGACTAAATGAAATGGCTGATATGTTAGGAGGGTTTTTAGCCAGTTAGGAAACATGCAGGGAACAAAACACTGTGCTGGGTGGTATGTTGGTTATAGAAAATTACACGATACCACATTATCCCCTAAGTGCTTACGGTCTGGATGGGATATTCAATCAAGAATACAAGGCAGGGATGAGAAGAGCCTGTCCAAAGCAGCTCAGTTTCAGTTAAGCAAATCTATCAAAACCACCTTTTCTTATCTGATTCCACCCATCACCCTCACCTGATCACCATTCATTAGGAAACTGCCAGCCCTCTAGAACTTGAACCTTCCATTCTGAACTTTTCATGCTGTCCTGTACTCTGCTTCTAAAATGTTTAGGTTTTCAGACTTTGAACTCTTGTCTTGGATGTTTTCACAGTCTCTTATGAGACCCACCTTTGTTCCACTCTTCAAGTATGATTGTTACTTACTGCTTAGATAGGAATAATACAAGCCACTCTGTGTAACATCCTGATGCAATTCAATTTCATACCCTGGGACTCTACCCTAATACAGCCTGATCTGGCTAATGCCATTACCTGTTCTGCCCCTGTTCTGATGATTGTATAAATTCATGAAAGTGCTAGAGGGGTTTGCATCAGTTTCATCAGAAGTTAAGTTAGGTCATAGAGGGAAGTGGTAACATTTGATCAGTAGAAATCTAGTCCTCCAACATGCTCATAAACAAATTCTAGAATAGGAGAGGACCTTACCAGGAAAAACAGATTTCCATCTCAACATTCAAGTACTTTCGACAATCATAAATAATATCTTCTTCTTTAGCATAGGCACCAACTTGTCATCTTGGGCAAAGCAGGATTTTAACATTCAATACAAAAATGCCCTGATGTGGTCCTTCATCTTCCAGTTATTTTATCATGAGCAGCACATGTGCTCTGTTCCATCTCTTACTCTGTGGTCCAGAGCAGATTTGATATGGGCTTGACTTTCAGGCAGTAGAGGGGTTGCATTGGAAGGAGAAGTCAATTGTGGTTGTAAAATTTGACTTGGTATGCCTAGAGTCAGGAAATTCAAGGGAACAAATATCCTCTTACATGGAAAAAATGGAGATTAAGAATTTGGACAGCATCAGGTTGTTAAATCATTTTCCGGTTAGTGTTCTATAGCTTTTTAATAGGCTTCAAGTCTTTCTAAAAGTATTTGTCAATGATGACAGCAGGTCAACATGTGGTTGGACAGGATTTGCTGAATCTGAAGGCTTAAGGTTATTTTCCACTGGAGCTATACTTAACAGTGCTGTTTTGTGTGGCAAAAAGACACTGGAACTCCAGGAGTAGGGAAAGAGGTGCAGAAAAGGAAATGTTTGGAAAAGACGTTCCAGATTAGATGCTAAAGGAAGTCTATTCTCCAAAGGGATCCTAGCCTTCTATATCAAATGAGGGGTCCACCCACCTGCAAGCCTTTGCTCAGCTCTAGCTTTTCATTTGTTTTCCTCTTGTGGCAAGTGTGTAAATGATTAAAATTATAGCCAGGCCATAGGACCTTTTTTTTTTTTTTATCTCCAAGGTTATGATTTTAAACAGGAAACTGCATTAAGACCAAGCCTTGGCTATGGCCTGGTCAGACTTTCTTTCACATTCTAGTTTTGAGGAGTATTGTGTTCTGATCCTGTGGGGAAAATCATGCGGTAGCAGACACTTCCAGTGCCTGTGCCATTAACTCCTCAGCTCTCCATTGACTTTAGCTGGAGCTCTTGCCAGTGAACATCTTCAGTTCCCTCTGCACTGCCAGCACCCTCCCCAAGAGTATGCCTTGTTTCTTTCTACATTCTAACCCCAGGGCCTTCTCCATTGCCAAGGGAGTTTGATTGGAACAAACACAGCCTGGCAGTACAAAGGAGTTAATGTTCCCAGAGAAAACCCAACTTCTGATCCTTTTAATATACAGTTCTTTATACTTCTTAAGAGATTACAGCAAGGGTGCCTGGGTGGCTCAGTCGGTTAAGCATCCGACTTCAGCGCAGGTCATGATCTCACAGTTTGTGGGTTAGAGCCCCTCGTCGGTCTCTGTGCTGACAGCTTGGAGCCTGGAGCCTGCTTCAGATTCTGTGTCTCCCTCTCTCTGTCCTTCCCTCACTCACGCTATGTCTCTGTCTCAAAAATAAACATTAAAAAAATTAAAAAAGAGATTACAGCAGAATCAAAATCTGTTTTCTTTTTTGAAGTTTATTCAGAGAGAGAGAAAGAGAAGGAGAAGGGAAGGGGCAGAGAGAGAGGGAGAGAGAGTTACAATCAGGCTCCACGCTATGAGCTGAGCCTGACATGGGGCTCAGTTTCACAACCTAACCAATTTCAGGTCAATCATGATCTGAGCTGAAATCAAGAGTCCAACACTCAACTGACTGAGACACCCACATGCCCCCAAGCTCTATTTTCTACATTGATTTTCCTTCTGACCTCACACCCCCAGTACCTCAAATCTGTTTCATGGAATTACAAATACACCTGCACCTAAGGACTAGTCTCATGTTCTGATTTTAAGAGAAGCCAAACTAATAACCGTACTAAGCCAGAAGTCCTACCCTTTTTCTTTTCCAAATATGTGCTCACACCCACACACACGTGCCTCTAAAAGGGAAGCATTAAACTTGTAATAAGCCATCATAATATACTGAAGCAGGACATCTCTCAAATTATTGGGGTATGAAAATTTGTCTTTAAAAGTGAAAGTAGGAGACATTGACTCCTTTCCTTTAAAGATTTATAGCCACGGGGTTTCCCACCCTAATAAAAAACTAGACAAAATATATAAAACAACTGTTTTCAATGGTAAGCAAGTAGCACAGAAGTGATTACTGAGAAAAAGAAAGCAAATCAGGTGAGCCCTACAATTGTAACACCCCACTATTTGGAGATGGTTTTGAAAATGCAGCTCAGAGTGTTTAACCCAGAGCCTCTCAGGCTTGCTCAAATGTCTGTAATTTTTAGGTAAGAGTATTGGAGGAGAGGGAGGTCCACAGAATGAGGGCTCTGAAAATGAGCAGAGGGTCCCCTTGAATCTTAGGTTGAGTAGAGATATACACATTCATGAACTAGAAAATCCCTGAGGCCAGGGGAAGAAACATTGGAAGGCGGTAAACCAAATAATTGACTTTCCAGAGTTCACAAAGCAGTCAGTGTGGAGAGACCTTGTAATTCACGAGAAATTCAATACAATCCTCAGAAGTCTTTCCCATTTGTAGTGCAACTAAATTATCTCTAGAAAAAAGGTTACTTTAGGCCTGATTGAGCATAAATTTAAAAAGCTTGCCTCAATCGGATCAAACTCAAGAGAAATACCTAACAATAGGATCTACCTGAATGAAACACAGGGGAAAAAATGTATGAAAGAATACATGACATCTGGGATAATATCAAGTGGCCTAATAATAATACAGGTATAATGGGATTAATGCCCTTATAAAAGAGACCCCAGAGAGCTCTCTGCTCCTTCTGACATGTGAGGTTACAGCAAAAAGATGGCCATGTATGAGCCAGAAAATTGGACCTCACCAGGCCCTGAATGAGCTGGATCCTTGATTTTGGATTTTCCAGTCTTCAAAACTATGAGAAATAAATTTCTGTTTAGAGGCCACCCAATCTATGGTATTTTTGTCATGGCACCCTGAGCAGATTAAGATGGAAGGTTTTTTAAAAAAGGAGAAAGTTTTTTTTAAAAAGAAGAGAAATGGAGAAATAAAAAGGATTTTGGAAAAAGTGTAGTATGTTGAAGAGAGCCAGTACATATTTAGTAGATATTAGTCATCCCCCAAAAAGAAAACTAAAGCAAGGAAGCAGAATAAAAACTAAATTCTATAATCCAAGAAAATTTTGCTAAAATTTAAAGATAAAGATAATTAAGATCGCAGCTGCATATTGAAATGTATCTGAAAATATTGAGGCAGAACAACCAACATGAAGATATATTCTACATTACTGGACTTTAGAGAAAAAAAAATTTATGCTTTTAGGCAGAAGCAGTGTCTTACAAAGACAAAATATTGAGTTATCAATAGCTTTTTTGTCAGCAATGCTTTATGCCAGAGGACAATGGAGAAACATATTTAGAATGTCCAAATAATGAAAATGTAAGCCACAGATTTTACACCTAGAAAAATTGCTTTCTTGCAGAAAATGTGCAACTATTATCAGCATGCAAGAACTTAGGGAATATTGTTCCATGAATTCTTCCTTATAAATTTAAGAAAAAATTAGCTTCAGAAAACCAAAATGAATAGGGAGATATCACAAAGACTGGTGGCAAGCATTAAGCCTCTAGTTACTTATAGTTAATTAATACATAAAAACTTCAAGGAAGAGAGTATTATATGTAATGGCTATAAGCTCTGATAATGTATATATTGCAGCTGTTAAAAATGAATTGGGAAAGCATATGCAAAACATTTTTAAATTTTTTTCAGGAATTATTTTGGTGTGATATTATGGTTATTCTGAGACTTATACATACAATATTGGCCAGAGTAAATGAGTCATTATGGGATATTTTAATTCTATTATTCCCTGTGTCTTGAGAATTAAGATTTTCAGTATGGAATAGGTATAGTACAGAAAAGTTGTAGGGGAATAAAAGAGAAGTAACTGAATTGGAATTGGAATTATCATTTGAATTCATGAGGTCTCTATTAGTTCTGGCTCTGTCAGACACCCCCATTACTAGATGCACCCACCCAGCCAGTGATCCTAAAATATAATTTCTCACTAAAGGAAACCAGGGCTTTTTCAGGAATACCTGATTCCAGGTGTGGAACTGTACAAGATGAGCCTGGAACATGTCATCATACCAGAAAGTAAGGAAGCTGTAGAAGACTACCAAGTTTGTCTCAAAAGGATCCAGGAGCCAACACAAAGAGACATTCATTGGCCAAAAATAGAACAACTTGAACGTCACAAAAGATAATAATTGCTGTTGATTGAAACCTACCATGTATATTTATGAATTATGATGATATTAAGAAAAAAGAAAATGATTGGTCACTCTCAGAGGATGGTAATGAGCCACTATAAACTAGAAAATAAAGCGAAAGATCTGAGGACTTGTTCCATATTTCCTACATGACTAGCAGCCAATAAAAAAAAAAGCATCTCTATAAAAGAAGTACAGTAATACATGACAAAAGAATGATGAAGTTAGATGATTACCATTCTGAAGCCCCCAGCAAATTAATGGATCTGAGCCGTGAATGTCAATGGCTGCCAACACAACAAAAGGAGACACAATCAGGCTATGTGCCTCCTGATGAAAGAAGACACCATCACATAGAGTCTTGCCAAAGGGATAGAACACAAGGCTGATCTGGCTGCCAATTTGGAGAAAATACAAAGGTCAGAGGATTATGTTAAACTGCACCACAAATGTGCAATCGGCAGAATCTAGACTGTGGGGAAATCTTTAAGTCATGTGCTCCAAGTCCTTCCACAGATAAATTATAAGGAGAAGAAAGGGATACAAGGCCAACCTGTAGGTTAAAAGAATGTGAAAGACATGTCAATTTTTTTAAAAATGAGCAACACAATTTAGGCTTTAGGGTTTCTAGGATGCATGTGGGTAATAAACTGTAAAAATATTCAAAGAGGTGAAAAGATCCAAATATATTAGGAAGACTATTTAAAGTAATAATAATCATGATGAAAATATGTATTAGAACATCTAAAGTAGTATTCAAAGGAAAATGTATAGTCTACAGTATTGACATTAACAAGAAAAAGTTTTGAAAATGAATTAAGTATCCAGTTCAAGAAGTTATTTAATAAAAGTAGGAAAATATATGTTAAGCATAAATTAGTTTGAAAACTAATATATAAATTAAAAGTCTGAATCTTTGAGAAAATCAGTAAAATTCATGAACTTTCAAATAACCTAATCAAGCAAAGTAAAAGGAGAAATCATAAACGCACAAACAAGATAAAATAAGGGAGAGTACACTTATCTTGATGAGCAGTGAGTAATGTATAGAATTGTTGAATCATTATATTGTACATCTGAAACTAATAGAACACTGTATGTTAATTATAATTGAATTAAAAGACAAAACAAAAAACTTAGAGGAAATCTGGGGAAAAAGAAATCTGTACTGAATGTAATAAAAACATAATAATCCAAAAACATATAAAATAAGGGAGAAATAACAAATACAGAACTGCAAATACAAATACCATAAGAAACCAACAACATCATATACAATGATTTTCTCAACATTACAAACATGTTAGGAAGCCTTGATAAAATGGGTAATCCCCAAGGGATAAAACAATCTAAATAAATCAATTCCTATAGAAGAAATGGAGGATGCTAATAAAGAGCTATTTCCCCTCAAAATCACCAGGGCCAGGGCTACATGGTTGTATGAAGAGCTTCTACCTGTCCTAAAAATAAATAAATAAATAAAGTAATAATAATAATAATAACAACTCCACAACTAGTTGAACTCTTCCAAAGCATAGAAAAAAGAAAATTCCCACCTTTTTATGCATCAAGCATAACACTGATAACAAAACTCAACAATAATTGCACAAAAATATCTATAACCCAATCTTACTTGTGATTACTGATGCAAATACCAAGGAGATATTAATAAACAGACTCCAACAGCTCATTAAAAGAATCATATGCTATTATCTAGTTATTTGTTTCAGCAACATAAAGATGGTTCAATAATGAAAAGAATTATTATAATTCATCACATTAATAGGTCTAAGGAAAACAATCCATAATGTCTCCACAGATTTTCAAAAGGCATTTGGTAAACTTTAACATTTATTCTTGACTTTAACAAATAATTGAAGAACACCGTTAAATAGGAGAGATGAAAATATTCTCAACCTGATAAAATATCTCTCCAAAACATAAGCTAGTGTAATGTTTAATGAAAAGGCACTAGAAATCTCGCCCTTAAAATCGGAAAAAAATACCATAATTTCCACTATCACCACTAATATCTAATTTACTGTCATTTCTTGGTATTGACAAAATAAATTTTGACAAAAAAAGGAAATAAAGATACAAAAATTAGGAACAAATAAGTCAAATTATCACATTTTTCTGTTCGCTAAATGAAATTAATATATAATCAATAAATTTTATATACACAAACAGAAATATGGAACACAATTCCATTTACAACAACAGCAAAAACAAAAAATGCTAAAAAAAAGAACCATGAAATGTGCAAATTCCTTATTTGAATAAATATTTTAAACACTCCTAAGACACATAAGGAATATTTGATCAAATGCAAGTCATACCATGTTCTTGGATAAGAAGATTCAACATTATAAAAATGCCAGTTCTTGCTAAGTTAATCTATAAATACAACATAATCACAATAAAAATAGCAACACTTTTTTTCCCCAGAGCTAGGCAAGTTGATTTTAAAGATCATATGGTGAAATAAACAAGAAAAAATAGAAGAATTTTGAAAAAGTGAAAAGTATGAAAATGTATTAGGCAAAAACCATCAATATAATAAATTTTATAACATTATTGTAGGCTCAAGAATTAAAACAGTATGGTACTGGCACTTGAAAAAAGAGACAGATTCTTTCACCATAATAAAAAGCAAATAAATAAACACAAATATTTTGAGAGAGTATCTCAAATTTGTAGGGAAAATAATTATTAAATGGTAAGAGAACAAAGAGGTACCCTTCTAGAAACAAAAACCAGATAGTAGCTTCACACCACGTATGTTATTTAAAGTAGATTCCAGAAATATCAAATATCTAAATATAATAATTGAAATAATAAAATGCTCTATAAGAGGAAAAATTCTCTTACAATTTTTTATTGGGGAAGACTTTCCTAGAATGACACGAAATCCAGAAGCTATAAAGAAAAAGTTAATAGATTTGGCTCCCTAAATTTTTTTAATTGCAAAGCAGCAAAAACTTTCACAAGCAAAGTTTTAAAAAAAAGACTGATTGAAAAAGACTGACAATTTATGTTGCAAATTAAGGATTAATGTCCCTAATATAAAAAAAAACACCTTACAAATCAAGAAGAAAACAAACAGCATGCCCATAGAAAAAAATGGGCAGAGTTCACAGGAAATACATTTGTTTTCAAACATGAAAAGTAACTCCACTCACAATATGAGAAATGCAAATTAAAAATACACTGAGAATCCATGTTTTATATATCAAATTGTCAAATATCAAAAAGTTATAATACACTCTATTAGTAGATATGGACATTCAGACATTTCTGGTGGGTGTGTAAATTGGGTCAATCTCTGTGGAGGGCGATTTGTCAACATATTACTAAGTTAGGTATCTATATATCCTTCAACCTTGTAAATTCACTTCTCAGAATTTATACTAAAATACAACCTCACTCACTCAAAATGGCTTATAGATAACTATGCACAATGCATAGTTTGTGATAGCGAAGTTTGGAAACAATCTAAATGTCTATCAAAAAAAAGAGGCTACTGTTTATCCATGTAACCATAAAAAAAAGGAGTTGGGAAAAATCTTTACATATTTATATGGAAAATTGCAAAGATAAATTGTTAACTAAGAAAAACAGACATTTGATCTTTCTGGAAAATGCAAAATAGGGTGCATAGTATTTTACCGTATGATGAGAATATATATGTGTGTGTGTGTGTATCACATATATACAAATACTTTCATACCTACATATAAATCATGTATATAACAGATATGTGTATGTGTGTATGTATATCTTCACTTGCATTGATAAAATAGCTCTAAATAAAATATCCTAGAGAACTGTTCAGGAAACTAATATTACTTTACCATGTAGAGAGGGACGTCATAAGTCTAGAGAATAATAGTAGGAAAAAGGCTTACACTCTATATGCTTTCTGAAACTTACTTTTCTCTTTTTCTTTCTTTCTTTTTTTTTTTTGTTTGCCTTATTGAGGTATAACTGATATACAAAAATTGTACACGTTTAATGTATACATCTTGATGAGTTTGGACATATGCATACATCATGACACTATCACCACAACCAAGGTACTACATATATTCATCACTTCCAAAAATTTTCTTGCACTTTTTGTGGTGTTGTGTTGTTGTTTCTTTATGTTTGTTTTTGTCTTTATCTTTTGGTAAGAACACTTAACATGAAATCTATTCTCTTGACACGTTTTAAAGTGCACAATAAAGTTTCTATTATACAAGATGAGTAGGTTCTAGAGCTCTGCTATACAACATAGTACCTATAGTTAAAACTTTTTGAAATTTAAGTGTGTGTAGGTACTAACCTAAAAAAAAGTCTGTGTGTATAATGTACAATTAAATATACATAAATTATAAGAGTGCCTGTGTTAAATATATATGAAAAATATGGAATATTAATAGGAAATACCTCTGGTTGGTATTATTATTGGTGATTTTATCTCTTCTATATTCTCCAGATTTCTACAATAGCTTTAGAACTATAAATGTCATATTTAAAAGACTGGAGGGATCTTGGTAATACTGAATAAAACAAAAATCAAAACATCTGGATCTAGTTTCAGATCTAACGCTTACCAGCTAGGTGCCATTCATCACAACTTCTAACTTGTCTGAGTCTCAGTTTTCTGATCTGTAAAATAGGGGTAATACTTCTTGTCTTGGTTTTCCTCAATTTGAAAGAAAATCAAATGACAAAGTTACCTGAAAGTGTTTATAAATCGTCACGCTACAGAAATGTGCAGTGCTATTATAGTTAATGATGTAAGGAGCATTACTGAAGTATCACATTTCTCTGTTTCCTGCTTAAGATACAAATTGGCCAGGACACCTCAGTGGCTCAGTTGTTGTTAAGCAGCCAGCTCTTGGTTTCAACTCAGATCCTAATCTCCCATTTGTGGGTTTGAGCCTGGCATTGGCCTCCGTGCTGATAGTGTGGAGCCTGCTTGGAATTCTCTCTCTCTCTTCCTCACTCTCTGCCCCTCCCCTCATTTGATCGATCTCTCTCTCTCTCTCTCATACACACACAATAAATAAATAAACTTTTAAAAAAAGATACAAATTGGCCAGCAAGTTGAGCAAAACCCTTTAGGATCTCAAAGAGCTACAAGGCAATTGATTTACCATTATTTCCATTTGGAAAGTGGAAGTAAGAAGGAGCAAGTTAAAAGAGTTCCATAGGAAAATTCCAAAGGAAAATATTCTCACCCAAGAAAATAACATTTCCTTGCACTCTCCTAAAGCCAGATCCGACCCCTCTAACACACATCCAACACTATGGACTCATTTTATGAAACAGTTTGTATCTACTGTACAAACTGGTTATTTTGTAAAGACGGTGCTTTGGGTACATACCCTTTGCCATCCATACTCAGAAAAACCTGAATGGACTCAATGCCCAGTGTAGCACTCCCTTGGATTTTCCTTCCTACTGCCACACCGAAACACACACATGTGCATACACGTGTACACACATATTTTTAGATATCTTTTAAAATTATGCATAGGGTTACCAGAGAAGATGCTGAACCATGAAATAATAATAGTTATGTCAGCAGGAATGTGGTATTGGAGCTCAACATTGCTTGTAAAACAATATATCGTTTCAACAAAAACAGGCCGAAAGATCAAAAACAGTTCTGAATCAGTGTCCAAAAAGCTCCATTTTTAAGTAATGGTTTTGGATTTTTCCCTAAACATCCGAGGCAACAAAGCAGACATGGGTAAGCGACTAGATTCCCTTCACCTTGGCCAGCTCTCTGGCTCTCTCTTGCTCTCTCTTTTTTCAGACATCAGGATGTTTCAAAATGTGTTAAGTGGAAACCATTGTACGTGCTTGGGAAAAGTCATTCACTTAAAGTCACAGACCAGTTCATTGCTATCTGCTTCACCACTCAGTGGGGTGTCTCCAAATATCTTGAGGGGTATTGCAAAATACTAAAAATAAATGGAAAAAAACCACAGTTAATTGGTTCAAGTTATTTTCCCTTTAATTTATTTATACCATACACAGTCCTTTAGGGGAAGTCAGGATGAGTTTAAAAAAAAAAGTCAGCCATCAAAAGTATAAAAGATTAGAGATTGTTACTTCAGGCCTCTAGCAGATAATTTAACGATATTATGTCAAATGGTGAGAGTGTGGGCTGAGACGTATATACTATCTGGGTTCAAATCCCCGCTCTAACACTAGCCATGTGACTTCAGACACTTCCATTATTAACCCTTCTGTGCCTCTTTTTTCCACTCACAGGGTTATTGCAAGAACTGAAATTTATTATCCCTGAAAAGTATTGAAAACAATGCCTAGGATACAATAAGGATTCCATGAATATTAGCTCTTATTTTAAGTATTGCTAGTGATACTATGACAAAAAATTACTAACTGGTCCTTACACACCTTGAAAGAGTCAATGGTCTCCCTTAAGTGTGCTCTAAAAACCAAAAACAAAAAATTTTAAAAATGTTAAAAATAAAAAAACCAAGAAACATGTACCCTAAGCAATTACTGCCACAAAGCTACTCAGGTACCATGGAGAATCTAACTCTCCATATAGCAAGCACCATGTGGCTTCTTGTCTCAAGATTCTGCCTTTCAGGAGGGACTGTCAATGTGTGCTTCAAACTCCCCCACCCCCAGAAAAATGCATATAATCAGGCCAACACTGTCTTCCGTATTGCAATGAAGAACGCTGACAGGTTGGTATGCTGCATTCGATTTTTATTAGACTGGCTCTTTTCTTCCTGCATCCCAGCTCATCTTTGAGCTTCAACAGACGAGTGGGCATGGAGTAGCAAGGAACACACTGCTTTGTTTTGATGTCTTAACACTTAAGATGAAAAGAATAGTCTTTAGGCTGGCCCCTCCTTGTAGACTGTGTCTTTAGCGGAACATACTTCATTTTTTCCATTAGTACGACCAAATGACCTGTTGATAAATGTTTTAGGGAACAGATCATGGCAAGAAGAAAACTAAAGGCATATTTGAGTTCATGAAGATACCTAATTTTCCATCACTGAGAGATGTTCTTCTTTATCTCCATGTGTGTTATTCATCAAGCCATCTTGACACTATTTACTGGAAAGTAATGGCACTGTTTACCAGAAAACTAGCTTAATCTGCTACTCATTGTTTTCATCAGTTAAATAAAACTGACCTTTCATCTTTAGCATTGTGCTTCCAACAAAATCCTGCCAAAATCACTAATGATCTGTGTTCCTCAGACAGCTGCAACACATTCCCCCTGAGCTAAGGAATGGTGGGATCATCACCCCATCCAGAGATAGAAGGGCCCAACTTTACAGACCACATTAACAGGTTATCATTCAAGCCACGCCATTAGGACCCAGGGGAAAGAGTAAGTGAAGGTACGAAGCTTACCAAAAAGGGGCACCTGGATGACTTAGTTGGTTAAGTGACCGACCCTTGATTTCGTTTCAGGTCATGATCTTGCAGTTTGAGTTCGAGCCCCACATCAAGCTCTGTCCTGACAGTGCAGAGCCTGCTTGGGATTTTCTCTCATCCCCTTCTCTCTGCCCTCCCCTGCTTGCACTCTAAAAATACATAAACATATGTATAAATTGAAAAAAAGAAGCTTGGAAAAGAGGATCCCCAAATCTGGTCTGGAACCCCTAAATGAAAAGAATTTAGTTGTTAAGACTGAATTCACAAAGCTCCGAATCAAAGGTAGATTTAATAATCAGTCAATAAAATCAAGTTTTGTAGAGTTTCACACTACAAAATTAGGATAGATATTCCACAGTGGAGCCTTTCCTACCCAAATCAGTATTCTTCAATCATCAAAATGAGCTAAAGACCTGCACATGTTCCCTTTCATATAGAATGATATCAGTATAATACATAATGTCATTTTACTTCTCACGTTGATAAAGGTGCTCAGGTAAACTTAAGCTCAGTCTCAGTTTCTCTCTCTGAAAAACCAAAGCTTACACAGTCAGGGGTTATAGGTTGGTTATTTTCAACCTAGCTCTAACACCTATGCATACCATCAGCATTCTCACACAGCTCAACCAAATTACAGGAACAAACATTTTATTTAAATATGTAAGGTTTCAAATCTTGGGGGTTTGCTTTTAATCACCCTTTTTCCCTTCCTTACTACCTTCCTTCCTTTCTTCTTTCCTGCAGTAACAGTTTTTTGATTCACTTTTGAGAAACCAATTTATCCCATCCCCATCTGTCTATTTTAACTTGTACTCCAAGATGAATTTACAGGAATGTTCACTGCAGTAAAAATTTAGGAAAAAATCTAAATTGTGGATATTTAACAAGGAGTAAAGAAATTATAAGGCACCCATTGTAAAATATTATGCAGAATTTAAAAGAATGGGGAAGATCTACATGAAACAATGTCCATGATTATTAAGTGAAGAAGCTAGCTGCAGAATAATAATTTGTAGCTTGGTTTAATTTATGTAAATGTGTTATAGGCACGTAAATATACATAGAAGTACACACAGTTTATCTCAATAGATACACACTGGATTGATAATGGTGGCTAACTTCTGAGGAGGAGCAGATGACTAGAGGAAGGAAAAGTGAATGGGGAAGCTTAACTTTAATTACATCACTCTAGGTTATTTGAAATCAAATGATAAAAAATGAAGTCTTTTTATGGAAGTGAATTATGTCTTCAGACTTTGGAAAACACTTTGGGTTATTATCAAAAGTAGCATTTATTAATGAATATGCAGAACTAGCAGTTATAATAGACTCTTCAAAAAACAAATTATCAGCATATAATTTACCCACTGATGCAGCAATGCAATATCTCTTTCAAACAATTCAAATAAAGCTTATGTTTTCCTTGTCCCAATCCTAGGTCCCATGTCAAAGTAACTATTAGAGATGTAGGCTATGTCCTTACGGATTTACAAACACATATATGAATATTAGAAATACAGTTTTAGTGCATCTGTAGAATCTTCAGATGGTGTCCCAACACCTGCCTCTGAGTCCTCAAACTCTGGGAAACATGTATCAGTCTCTCTAAGTGGGTCCCTGTAGTCTATTTCACACCAGAAAAACAATGTCTTTAATTTTCAACTCCAAAATTTTAATACTTTTATACATTTGAGAGAGTAAGAGATTTAGGAGTTAGTCCTTTATGGGTGGTGCCCTTTATGGGTGGTGCAGTACCAACTTTGGAATGTGGAAGCCACTGCCACCTATTGTCTTGATACCTAGGCTAAAACTAAAAATGAATTGCATTTATTTTAATATCGAGTCAGTCAGATTTCTTAAATAAACTAATTAATTTTAATATTTGGTTCTCATATCTTAGCCCAATGCTTAACTCTTTTATTAGTTTTATCATCTATTTCTCTTTGGGTTTTAGGATAAAAATTTATTTTGGTCATAAGTACTAATATCTCCTGTTTTTTCTTGTCTTCACACTGTGGCTAAAATTGCCAGCACAAAGTTCAGGGAGTCTCAGGCAGCCTTGCCTTTTTTCTAACTTAATTATAAGAAATAACTTTAATGTTTCACCATTAGATGTGATGTTTGCTCTAGATTTCTGTTAGATACTCTTCAAAAAAAAATTTTTTTTAACCTATCCTACATCTAGCTGATTAAAAGTTGTATATGATTTATGGGTCATTGAATTTTATCAAATGGTTTTTCTGCCATGTATTTGAGGTGATCGAAAGATTTCCTCCTTTCATCTGTTTTCTAATGTACTAAATTACATTGGTAAAATTTCCATATGTGAGTCTTCTTTGCATTTCTAGGAAAAACTTAGCCAAATTCTTGCAGTTTGGTTAAATGAGTTACATAGTTTTATAGTTTTTTGATGTACTGGCATAATTTGTGGATCATGGAATATATGTGTTTCTTGAAGTTTTGGTAGAAATCATATATTTGGTCCTTCCTCCATTTTTAATATTAGTCCTTTGATTCCCTTTTTCTTTTTTTTTTTTTTAATTTTTTTTTAATGTTTTATTTATTTCTAGGAGAGAGAGAGAGACAGCGTGAGCAGGGGAGGGTCAGAGAGAGAGGGAGTCACAGACTGAAACAGGCTCCAGGCTCTGAGCTGGCAGTCAGCACAGAGCCCGACGTGGGGCTCGAACCCACGAACCGCGAGATCATGACCTAAGCGAAAGTCGGACGCTTAACCGACTAAGCCACCCAGGCGCCCCGTGATTCCCTTTTTCAATTACACTGTATTATAGGCTTATTCAGTTTTCTACTTTGAGATTATTTTTATATAAATCACATTATCCTAGAAAATTATCCATTTCATATAACTTACAAATATACTATTATAAAGTTTTACATATATATTCTAACATTTACTCCCCTTTCTATTGGTATTTATGGCCCTATGGGATTTCAGTTGTCTTTTTTACACTTAATAAGATTTTCCAAAGGTTGTTGTAATGTTATTAATGCTTTCAAATAATGTTAACGGATTTATTCATTAATTCATTTTTAATTCATTAATTACTTTTTTAATGGATTTTAGTGGATTAATTCACTAATTACTATTTCTATCTATCAAAATGCTCTCTTCTACTTTTTAAAGCCCATTTTGGTATTATTTTCAAATTTTTGTGGGTTGGAAGATCATTTAGTTTATCTTCAGTCATTTTTACTTTATAACGTTTGGCTTATGATTATAAACAACTTTATTTTAATTCCACTGTCTTTACTGTATTGTGCTTTCACTTATCACTTTGGAGAAGTTTATCATTTGTATTTTTCTTTACTCGATAACTCAAAATATATTTGAAAATGATTTCAAATTTCAAAGTGTATAGTTTTTTTCCTATCCATTTGGCCTAGATTTTAATATTATTATACTAGATTATAATTTTATTATTATATTAATTTTACTATACTATTTATTATTATAGTTTCTACTTTTGTAATCAATGGGGATTTTTTTAAGGTTTTTTTATGTGTCATCTATGCTTTTTGTGTGTGAAGTTTCCATATGTATTTGAAGAAAAAAGACATTTATTCTTTTTACTGGATGCAATGATATGTAAATTTAAGTATAGATATAGAATCAGAATTATTCATTGGATTATTCAAATTCTACATGTAATTAATTTTGTCAAAAAACTTCTAAGAAGTGTGTTAATACCTCTCAATACGATCATGGATTTATCAGTTGCTATTTATATGCTTCTAACAGATGTTTTATATATTTGAAAGCAATGTATTTAGATGCAGGTTACATTATGGCTTTTATACCTCTGTAAGATTGCTATCACTGGTATTTTAAATTCAGATTCTTTTTTAAGCTCGTTCTTCTAACATTCAAATCATTATTTGTTTCTTGGCTCATTATTTCTTTTGTGTCCTTTGGGCTTTCCTTGGGTTTATTTTCCTCATTTTGTTGGAATGCATTTGCCATTAATATTCGTAGAGGAAGTTTACAGGTAAAAATGTCTCCAGTAATTAAATGTTTCAAATACCTTTATTTTCCCCCATGTTTAAATAATAGTTTGGCTAGATAAAGACTTCTAGGTTCAAATTTTTTCCTTAGATCTTTGAAGGTATTGTTTTATTATCTCATTAGAACGAGTATGACTGGTGAAAAATACATTATCAGTCTATACTTCATACACTCCTTTATTCCTCCGGCAGTTTTTAGGATTTTTTTCTTTACATTCTGCATCCCCAAAGTTAAACTATATTCTGTCTGGACATGAGTCTCTTTTTATTCATATTCTTGGCAATTGGTAGACCCTTTTCATCTCCCATATCATTTTCATTTCAAAATCTACTGATCTTTCATTTCATTCAAATGAAGTCTTTTTCCCTAGGATGTATTCTTATTTCTTTCACTTTTATATTTTTTATCTTTATTTATTTTAAGTATAAAAGTAATGCATGAATATATTCTTGTAAAATTTGGACAATTCACAAGCAAATGTGAGCAAAAATTTGAATAACTATCCTCCTTTTCCCAATCCCATATTCTCCCTAGGAAAGATCACTGTTAATGAATTAAATATGTATCCTCTGAGACATTTTTATTAATCATTTAACTTTTATCAAAGTAACACACATTTATAGTTTATGAAATCAAAAATAGTATGGTTTGTAATAACAACAAAGAAACCACAGCTTCCTCTTCTACCTCCCAATCCGATTCCTGCTCCTGGGAGACAAACACAGCCATTTCTCCCTTTGAGCACTAATTTCATCAATGAGTCCATACACCCTGGCTGACAACCCAAGGCATTTTGAATTTTTAAGTATCACTCACTTGCAATCATCCCTGTTCAAGGATGTAGTCCCCGTCCTTTTTCCCTACTCTGTTCTCTTTTTATATATAGTAAAACCTTGGATTGCGAGTAACTTGTTCTGAGAGTGTTCTGCAAGATAAGTAAACATTTCTAATAAATTTTAACTTGATCAATGAGTGATATCTTGCAACAGGAGTAGTACATGACACTGAATGTCACATGATCACAACTGAGCCAATGATTCTTCTCTTTCTCTCTCTCACTCACTCACTGCAGGATTGTGGGTGATCATCTCCCATTCTTGGATGCTTGGTCTCAGGCCACAGTGTTTGACAGAAATCAGTAATTTTTCAGAACACTGGGAGGTGCCCGCAACTGGCACTAGTGTATATTTTGTCACTTCAAAGCACCTATGGACAGTCCTTTGCTTTCCCACACAAGAGTAAACTTAGGAATGTTTTGTTTCATTCTAGGTCCCTTTCCTAGATATAGATGTATAGATATTGACCCCTTCCTCTGCTGCCTTATTGCCAGTTACATTAAATACAGTATATGACAAGAGTTTGTTAATACTGTCTTGTAGTCAACATCCTTTAGTGATATAGTGAAAGTCATCTACCCAATAACCCTCCCTCTCTTATCTCTCTCTCTCACCAGCCACAAAGGTTTTCAAAAGTAAGTACAGGTTAATTTGTTTATTTGTCTTTACATTTGTATTTTCTCTACTATTTTGTATTAATATTACAGTATTGTAATCATTTTATATGAATATTTTTGGGTTATAGAATGAATCATCTGAGTTTCCATTATTTCTTATGAGGAGGTGTGCTTTGATATACAAGTGCTTTGGATTATAAGCATGTTTCTGGAACATATGCTCACAAGTTAAGGTTTTACTATATATATATTTTTTTAATTTTAGTTAACATACAGTGCAGTATTTTTTTCAGGAGTAGAATTCAGTGATTCATCACTCACATACAACACCCAGTGCTCATCACAACAAGTGCCCTCCTTAATGCTCATCACCCTACCTCCCACCTGAGGGTGGATGGACAGGACAACTTTACCTTGCCAACTTTAGAAGTTGCCATCACTTCCTGGAAACCAGTGTGGTGAGCAGATATGGGGGCTCTGTTTCATATAACCAAAGCATTCTTTGTGGTTTTAACTAGGATTTGTAATAGAAGGAGGTACACTTAAAATAACTTAATCAACCAGTGTGTGTAAATTTCTAACTAAATTTACTTTACAGTTAAATTAAACATGACAACCAATTTCAAACATACAATGCAAGTGAGAGTTTAACTTTATTCAACAATGCCTCCTCCTTAGAGAGTTGATAAGTGTTTTCAATAAATAGCCAGCTGTGTCACTGACTCCATCATGATGTACCTTCAGTCCTTCCGTCAGGTGTGTTTCAAGAGATATACAGCTGTTCTCATAGATTTAGCCTCTGAGTGTCATAACACTACAGTTTGCTTCGATCACTGCAAACTCCTATAAACTCCTTTTTAACATTTCTAGTAGGTCATAGTTTTCTTGTTTAAAGACATTGTATCATAAAGCCACTTAATTAAGTGAATTCAACTAGTTAAGCTCACCATTTGTGTTTCTTAGGTTGCACATTGCTTTAAAAATATTATCTGAGATTTTAGTGGTTTCATGTCTCACATTTAGGTCTTTCATTCATTTTGAATTTACTCTTCTGTATGGTGTAAGAAAATGGTCCAGTTTCATTCTTTTTGCATGTTGCTGTCCAGTTTTCCCAACACTATTTGTTGAAGAGACTGTCTTATTCCCATTGGATATTCTTTTCTGCTTTGTCAAAGATTAATTAATCATGTAGTTGTGGGTCCATTTCTGGGTTTTCTATTCTGTTCTCTTGACCTATACATCTATTTTTGTGCCAGTACCATACTGTCTTAATCGCTATAACTTTGTAATATAGCTTGAAGTCCAGAATTGTGATATCTCCAGCTCTGCTTTTCTTTTTCAAGATTGCTTTGGCTATTCAGGGTCTTTTGGGTTTCATACAAATCTAGTATTGTTTGTTCTAGCTCTTTGAAAAATATTGGTGTATTTTGATAGGAATTGCATTAAATATGTAGATGGTTTTAATTAGCATAGACATTTTAACAATATTTGTTATCCCAATCCATGAGCATGGAAGGTTTTTTTGTTTCTTTGTGTCATCTTCAATTTCTTTCATAAGTATTCTATAGTTTATACAGATCATTTACCTCTTTGGTTAGGTTTATTCCCAGGTAACCTTACGATTTTGGGTGCAGTTGTAAATGGGATTGATTCCTTAATTTCTCTTTCTGCTGTTTCATTATTGGCATGTAGAAAGGCAACAGATTTCTGTACGTTGATTTTGTATCCCGAGACTTTACTGAATTCATGTATCAGTTCTAGCAAGTTTTCTGGTGGTGTTTTCACTGTTATTATTAATTTATACATGTATAAAAGAGATAAAAGAGCCACAATGAAAAGTAGCTTTCCTGTGCTCTTGTCCCTGCTCCTGAGTCTTCTTTCTCAGAGGCAGCCAGATCAGTAATCTTTTGAGTACCTTGTTCTAAAGGTACTCTCTAAATACCTCAAGATGGCACCCTCTGATTCAGTTGCTAACATTTTTTAGAATCCAGATGACCTCCTGGTATGGGATGGGGTCACCGCTGGTCATCTGCAGCATGGCAAGGTACCCACTTACTCCAGTAATCACCAGTGAATTGTAGGATGGAGTACAGGAGCAGGACAAGGCGCTGGGTCATCAAGTAGTTGTGGCACTTAATTGCTTATGGCAGACGGTAATTATAAAGAAGTGGGCTATATTTAGTGTCCTAGGGATGAAAAAGGAAAAGGAGAAACAGAAGATGATGAATGTTCCACTCAAAAGAGAAAAGGAAATGAGAAACCATCAAGCATGGATTTGAAAGAGTCTTATCTCCTGTGGTCACGGCATAGAGATAGCGGGGTATCAGGGGCAGCACCTGGCAGTAGAAGTAGCTGAGCTGAGCGAGATATAGATACTCAACCCTGTCAGTCAGGTCTCCTGCCCTAAGGCAAGGGCACTGTGGGAAAGGAATGGGACCCTAGCTTATGGAATAAGGACGTTTAGGTAGACATAGACAAGGCCTAGAATAATGAACGTATATAACCTTCCTGGCCTATGGAGGCAAGCCCCTCTTACCCCCAGCATTCTCCCCATGTTTAAAGCATTTCAATGACTGCACCTGGGACAGGAGTCTCACCATGATGCCACTTCTCTTAGGAGTCCAATTCCACCATCTCCCATTGCCTCCAAGCCTATAATGAGAGTTAGAGATCAACGAAAGCCAATGGAGAACATAGGACTTTTCTGTGCCCTATACCAAGAGATTTGCAGGCCCTTATCAATTTGCATCTACAGGCATCTGAGGAGCACATGGGAGCAAATTCTAAGGGTGTTTGAACAAGGAGGGAAAAAATATAAGGCTTAGCTGGGCAGAATTTATTGGCATGCATGTATCCACCCAATGTTTGGATTTAATGAGTTGGCTCAGGCACCTGGCAGTTGTGTTAACAGTCTGCTAGTTAATTGCCAGTAAGAATGAAAGGCCAGAGCTTCCTGTATACTGTGGAAGAAGGAATCTGAGACCTCAGGGAGATGAGACTATTGGAAGATCTGCTATGTGAGCCTTTCCTTTACCAGACCTCAGCTACCTGCCAGCTCCCTTTCTATGCTATCTCAGAACTGTTAGCCAATATCCACCCTGGAATATTATTTGGCCTTGAAAAAGAATGAAATTCTGATATATACTACAACATAAATGAACTCTGAAAACAGTATACTAAATGAAATAAGCCAGACATATAAGGAGCAATATTGTATGATTCCACTTATGTGAGGTACGTAGAAAAAAACCATAGATTCAGAAAGTAGAATAGAGCTTACCAGGGGCTGGGCAGAGCAACAAATAGGGAGTTTAATGGTTAGAGTTTCTGTTTAAGATGGTGAAAGAGTTCTGGAAATTAATAGTGATGATGGTTGTACAACACCCTGAATTTACTTAGCGTCACTGAATTGTACACTTAAAATGCTTGAAATGATATATTCTATATGTGCTTTACTACAATAAAAAAGACACCTATTCACCTGGTGACAGGGTGAGCCTATGACCTATGATACAAGATAGGCCAATCGAACTAGTCAGCCTGAACTACATATCTTGAGGTGATGGTCACAAGATAAGTGTCTTAGTCAGGGCTGACATAGCAAAGTATACCGTACGCTGGGTGGCTTATACACAACAGAAATCTATTTCTTATAGTTCTGGAGGCTAGAAATCTGAGATCCACACTATTGGGTTCTGCTGAGGGCCTTCTTCCAGCTTGTAGCTGCCAACTTTTCAATGAATTCTCATATCGCAGACAGCAGAGAGGAGAAGCAAGCTCTCTTATGACTTTTATAAGGACACTAATCCCAGAGCACCTGGGTTTCTCAGTCGGTTAAGTGTCTGACTCTTAGTTTCAGCTCAGGTCATGATTTCAGGGTTCATGGGATCAAGCCCTGTGTGAGGCTTTGCACTGACAGCATGGAGCCTGCTTGGGATTCTCTCTCTTCCTCTCTCTGCCCCTACCCCACTTGCATGCTCTCTCCAGCTCTTTCTCTCTCTCAAACAATCACCTTATAAGGACACAAATCTCATTCATGAGTGCTCCATCCCCATGACCTCATCCCAGTGATCTTCCAAAAGATCCCACTTAGTAATGCAATCCCATTTGGAAAATGAACATATTAACTTGTGGGAGACATAAACATTCAAACCACAACAATGGGCATGACTTAGAATGGATTCATTCTGCTTCATCAGCATTTTTCTTAAATTCTTTGAACTATCCCATAGCCTTTAAATAACTTTTAAAGCATTTCTTTTTTTAAACTCTCAAGTTACCCAGTTTTAGTAGGCCATCTGTTTCCTGCCAGGACCCTGACTAATGAATTGACTAACATTTATTGAGTACCACCCCATGCCAACACAGAGTGTATTATCAACTTATCAACCTTTCTCTCCACCTGCACCCAGGATTGCTACAGTTTCATGGGTTTCTACTAAAATTGTGTGTTCTCCAGTTATGCATAAGTTCTATTTCCAAATTCCCCTTAGAACTATTTGAGCTTTCTATGACCTGCTTCAAAGGATTTTGATTAACCTACACCAATTTGGTCATTCAAAATTATGAAGATCTTTGGGGGAGTAATTAGTAGCCTATAATATTTACAGGCAAATAAAATCTACATATAAGACCCTCCACAACCTGAGAAGTTACAGTGAAGTTGTGGATTGAATCCTGCCCCATATGCAGATAACTATTCACTAGCAGTTATAAATAATCATACCTGTTCCATACCCCATCCTTGATGAAGCCGCAGGTCTTTGTTCGTTTAGGTGCTTTCATAGCACTTTTCAGAACGGGTTCATTGTGACCAACACTGCAGTATTCCAGAGGCAAGGTTAGGCCAACATTGTAGCCCAATTCACTAGTCCAGAAACTTTCATCAGTAGCTGAACATGGGACTATTTTATGCTTCTGAAGGGCAAAGGCCATTGAGAATTTATATTTTGTCTCTACAAGGGCAGGGATCCTTTATAATATTTCTAACCTATTCATTTATCTTGAACTTTCCACTTTCACTGATGAAAAGTCACTTATTTTATCCATTCTTTATGTTAGCATAAAGCCACCTCTGATATCTGGGCTTCTGATCAGAACCTTTAACATACTAACTAAACACTCCTAGATAGTATATTCCTGATCAGAAGACTGACAGCCCCTAAAATGTAGCTCAAAAATCAATAATCATAAATATCACACTGCTTAAGTAATTTAAAGTAAATTACAGGCAAGATGACAAGAAAGCATAAGACAATAGACATTTAAAAGGGCGGGGGTGGGGGCACCTGGGTGGCTCAGTTGGTTAAGTATCCAACTTCAGCTCAGGCCATGCTCTCACAGCTTGAGAGTTTGAGCCCCCGTTGGTCTGAGTGCTCACAGCACAGAGCCTGGAGCCTGCTTCAAATTCTGTTTCTCCTTCTCTCTCTGCCCCTCTCCTGCTCACACTCTCTCTCTCCTTCTCTCTCTCTCTCAAAAATAAATATTTTTTAAAAAATGAAAGCTTAAAACAATAGTAATTTCATAAATCTGATTCTTAGTGAATTTATGTTATTAGAATAAAAGGCCTCCACCCAGCTCCCCAACCACTACTGGGTTGCTCTCCTTTGCACTATAGACAAACTTCTCAAGAGCAACTGACTCTTACAGTCTCTGATACTTCCCCTCACCCTCATTCTTCATTCCACCATGGTCTAGCTTCTGCCTCCACTAAGCCCCTGAGACAGCTTTTTCCAAGGTCACAGTAACCTGCACATCACAAAATCCAATGCAAATATTTTAGTCTTCCTTCTCCTCCTTCCTGAAACATTTTCTTCCTTGGGTTACATGCCATTTTACTTCCCTGATTTTCCACCTAATTTCTAAACATTTCTTTTCAGTCTCCTTGGTTGACTCAACCTTCTCTTCAGAGTTTTAAAATCTACCCATTTAGTTAGCTAATTCTAAATTATTTCATCTGCAACCATGACTTCAATCACTGTTTACATGCTGATACACATATATGTACTTCCGACTCACACCATTTTGGGCTTTGGACACTGATACCTGACTGCCGGCTTCACATTTCTCTTGGATGTCTTAAAAGCCCTTCAAATTTTACAGACTTCAAATGGAATTTTTTTTCAAAGAAGGTTATCTCCTAGTGATTTTTATTTCAGGAGATGTTACAACCATCTCCCCCCATACACCTTACCCAATGATTCTAGTCTAAATTCTGGACGTCATCTTTAACACATTCTCTTCCTCAGGCCATCACCAAGCCTGGTTGCCTCTGCTTCTTTAACATCACTCGAATCTGCCCATCTCTCTATAACTGCATTGCTTCCATCCTGGTCCAAGTCATCATCACCTTTCGCTTGGATTTCAGCAATTGATGGATCTTCCCAGGCAACTGTGTTTTTTATGATTTAAAACTCAGTCTGCTTTATGCAATGCAGCAGAGATTTCTGATTGCCTACCATGATTTGTTTTGCACTTCATCTTTCAGATGCTCATCATATTAAAAATAATTCTGATCTTATTTGAGACTCTACAAAAAGGCCATTCTTCCCAGTCTCTTGAAAGTATGGGTAAATTCTGGTCAATGAGATGCAAGTTGAAATGGTATATGGGACTTCCAGGAAGACTTTCCTGCAAAAGGATAATCATCAAAGAGAAATGTCTCAACTAGAAAGTGCATGTCTTTTATCCATATCCTTTTTACCTTTCTTGGTATCTGGAACACAGGCATGATGTCTGATGTTTGAATAGCATTGTTATCAGAATTTTCCAGCTGAGCCCTTCTTGAGTTCCCGACCCACCAAAAAACATGATTGATAATGAAATCATAGCTCTTGTTTTAAGCAACTATGTTTTGGGGTGATTTTCACACAGAAAGAGATGGCTAATATCATTCTCTGATTAAGGATAGGGCTCTCTGAACAGGTATATGGTGTCCTGTGCTCCACTTAAGAAGACAGCAAGGATGCTGTTGGCTCTAGGATCTCCCCAAAGCTTACTCATTGCACTTCTTTTCAGGAATTCTTTTATCGGGGGCGAGGGTCAAAGTACTGAGCACTTTTGAAAGAACTACTGCTTTTAAGTTCTAGTTGCTTTCACCCCCAACCTTTTCATTCTTCTAGCTAGCTGAACACGTATTATTTATTTTTGTTAAAACTGACTCTTAATTATTGGGCATATTTCTTCCAAATATTGTTAATGGGTAAACTTTGTGCTCCCTTTCTTCATAGTCAAAAGAATTTTATTTTCTCAAATCTGTGGCTCTTTGAATTGAAAGCCATGGCTTTTATAACCCTTCTCTCTGCTATATATTTCTAAAAGTCAGCTTAATTAAAAATGGTTGATGGAAATTTTTGTGTTATGTATTTTTTGCTACAATTTAAAAAATCAATGTAGGAGCTCAAAGGCCAAGATTCAGAGTCTTTGTTCTCTATGTATTAATCCTTCTCTGAGAATAGTACATGCAGGTAAAGTTAAGTATAAATGTAAAAATAATTGATAAGTGAAACCATATAATTTACGTGCTATACGCTTTTGAATTAGAATACTCTAATTGCAATTAGGATGAAATTTAAGATATTTCACTTGACCTATAAAGACCATGTATAATAGGCCCCTGGCCTGGTCCTCTAACTTCATGCTGAATTGCTCTCCCTTCAACTCAGTTTCCCTTCCAGAGTTTCCGATGTGACATATACCTTCCAGCCTCAGAGTTCCCGTGCCAATATTACTATTCACTTCTTCAGAGAAGCCTCCCTGATTCCCCCAGACAATGGGAGTGCTTTCCCTATTAGATGCTTCTTTAGTGACTTGTATTTCCATGTAATGACATCATTGTATAAATAGCTGTTTAATGTTTATTTCCTTTCCTAATCTATCCTGTTTACTACTCTATCTCCAGTGCTGGTCACATAATAGAATAATAGCTAATGAATAAATATTGAATAGTTAACATCATGACTGAATTAGTAGGTGGCTTTATAGTTCTTGAGCCATACCAGGGTTTGGATTGCACAATATAAGACCTATTCTAACACTAAAATTACATGTCTCTATGATTCTATTCCCATTCCAGGAAGGGCCATTAATCATCAACTTAACCCATGTGGAGAACAGTGCAAATTTAGGCCCATGTAAAGTTTATATTATGCAGGTGTTCTTAGCAGCATTTGCCTTTCCAGATGCTTGGTTGATGTCATGACTACAAATATAGTGGGAGATGAGTGCACAATTGAAATGCTAAGCCAGACTGCTAAGTAGAGCCCACCTCTAGAGCAGTGCCATAGCGGATATTCAAAGGGTAGTGACCTCAAACGTGATTGAGAAGTGCTGCTTTTTTTTCACTGGTAGGGTTGTGACATTTTTTAGGCTCTTGTTTATCACAGTGAGCATTAAAACTATCACCTGAAATAGAGGTTTTGTTCAATAAATATATGAGTGAATGCATGAATTAATGAATGAGATGACTGCACATGCAGCCTGTCCAAGTATGTTTGTAACCAGTTTGTCAAAATTCACAACCTTAGGCTACCTACCACTAAGGATATGTAAACCATGAATCCCCAGAAATTAACACTTAGGTGCACCAAGTGAAATTACCTCAGGAAAATGTACTGACCCAGTTGAAAAATCTCTCCAGTTAAGGACCTTACCAAGATTGCCAGCGGTTGGGGTGCCTGGGTGGCTCAGTTGCTTGAGCATCTGACTTCACCTCAGGTCATGATCTCATGGTTTGTGGGTTCGAGCCCTGTGTCAGGCACTGTGCAGACAGCTGGCTCAGAGCCTGGAGCCTGCTTCAGATTCCGTATCTCCCTCTCTCTCTCAGACCCTCCCCTGTTAATGCTACCTCTCTCTCTCTCTCTCAGAAATAAATTAAAAATTAAAAAAAAAAAAAAAAGATTGCCAGTAGTCAAGCTGAAGGGGACCCAGAGTGCCTGGTGAACTTCAGAAGCAGGAAGTCTCATGCTGGGTTTTTCAAGATGGGTTATTTGTTGCTACAAAAGAATCAGAATGGAGTGGCAGGTGTGGGAAGGGTATGAGGAGATTAAATGGCCTAGCACATCCTCAAATTCTACCATTTGAAAATGGCCTTAACTGAAGTCTCTTTTTAGAGTATAATTCCTAAGTGGAGTAATAATACTATGAATAGCCAATGGGGAGTGGGCTGGCAAAAGGCATTTTTTTCACACAGATCAAATAACTAGAGGGACCAAGTGCAAATTCTAACACTCACAATATTACATGGACTGTATCCAATTCTTCATGGATTTGATTCTATAAAAATGAGTTTTGGCAGCTCCAGACAGTGAGATATTGCTTCCTTGTTCTTAACGGAGATTATTTCTAAGGGAAACCTTCTTCCTCTCTTCTCCCACCAGCCTCCTTAAATTTCAACCTCTAGGCACTCAAGACAGAAATGCCTACATAGATTTGTGCTGAACCTCAGGGGTCCTAGTTCTGTTAATTTATTATTCAAATAAGGTTAAAATGAGCAACCTTGTTCCAGAGTGAAAAGTTCAGGTTTTCTGTGATTTGCTGATCTATGATAAGAATTACTTAGCATTTCAGAGCTGGTTCTGGAAATTAGATAAATTCCAGAAGGCTGCTTGGAGGTTCCATATTCCAAGTTCCAGCCTCTGTGGGTACTGCTGGACTCTGAGAATGAAAGCAAACCAAGGAAGACCAGCTGATTTCACTGGAGAAGGAGAGTTGCTTCCGTAGGAAAAAGATGAGATCTTAGAACATAATTTAGGTGAATATGAAACATAAAATGAGATCCCAAAGGCCAGAACAGATGCAAAAAAGAAAATAGCCAGATCAAACTGCTCTCAAATAGAGCACTCGTAAAAGGAGAAATCGCTTAATTATAGTTGCTTGAGGAAAGTTACTAGAATCCAAAGAAGTCTGACAGAAGAGGAGATGCAATATGCCGGAGGCGGAATCTAAAATTATTCGCCCAAAAAGGGACAGAAATCAGGTAGCTGTTGAGAATCTGAGCAGTAAGTAACAAGTCCATAGTGAAAACAAGCAGAGATTTGCCCTGGGAAGGCCAAAAGAGCTGTATTAAATGGTTGCAGAAAACTTGAGCAGATTTGAGAAGTGAAGGCTAGGGAAATCAGAAAATCCCCCACCCATGATTTGTGAGTTTCAAGGTGTATAGCCATTGTAGGTAGGGCCATTGTAGGTACAGATATTGCCTACACTCTAAATAAACATGCTCTAGAAAGTCATGACATTGGACCCTAAGGAAAGACACTTATCTAGGAAGTAAGTCAGTCAGGGATCCCAGGAAGAATAATGATATATCAAAACCAGGCCTGTGTTCAGTATTTGTCTAATGGTTAGGAGAGTATCTCCCGTAACTCCTCTGCTCCCAGAGCCCTCCTAAAGCTCTCAGGTCAGCATACATCCTCTTAGACTGTCCCATCCCCTTACTTCTCTGTCTCATCTGGTTTCTCCCCTTGCACCCTCCACTCCTGCCTCCTTGTCATCCAGCACACTCTTGTAGGACTGTTCCTCGTTCTGTGCCCTCTATCTGGAACACTCTTCCCCAGATATGTGAAGAGCTCATCCTTTACCTTCCCTTAAAGCCTCTGCTCAGATGACCCCATCTCACCGGGGCCTCCCCTGACCCTCCGTATTTTAAGCTACAATAAGTTTGTAGTTTAAACTCAATCTCACTCTCAAGCACTTCCTATATACCTCTCTGCTTTTATTTCTCTTCATGGCACTCTTTATCATCCGATATACAGATTTTTTTTTTTTTACAGATAGTTTATTGTCAAGTTGGTTTCCATATAACACCCGGTGCTCATCCCCACAAGTGCCCTTCTCCATGCCCATCTCCCCCCTTCCCCCCCACACCCATCAGTCCTCAGTTTGTTCTCAGCATTCAAGAGTCTCTCATGGTTTGCCTCTCTCCCTTTCCCCCACCATTTCTCCCCTTCTTCTCCCCCATGGTCCTCCGTTAAGTTCCTCCCAATCCCCCTATATGTGCAAACATATGATATTTGTCCTTTTCTGCCTGACTTATTTCCCTCAGCATAACACCTTCAAGGTCCATCCATGTTGCTACACATGGCCAGATTTCATTGTTTCTCATTGCCATGGAGTATTCCATGGTATAGATAAACCACATCTTCTTGATCCATTCATCTGTGGATGGACACTTAGGCTCTTTCCATGTTTTAGCTATTGTGGAGAGTGCTGCTATGAACATTGGGGTCCATGTGCTCCTATGCATCAGCATTTCTGTATCCCTTGGGTAAATTCCTAGCAGTGCTACTGCTGGGTCATAGGGGAGTTCTATTGTTAATTTTTTGAGGAACCTCCACACTGTTTTCCAGAGGGGCCGCACCAGTTTAGATTCCCACCAACAGTGTAGGAGGGTGCCTGTTTCTCCACATCCTTGCCAGCATCTAGAGTCCTCTGATTTGCTCATTTTAGCCACTTTGACCAGCATGAGGTGGTATCTCAGTGTGGTTTTGATTTGTATTTTCCTGATGAGGAGGGATGCTGAGTATCATTTCATGATGTCCTCTTTGGAGACGTGTCTGTTCATATCTTCTGCCCATTTCTTCACTGGGTTGTTTGCTTTTTGGGTGTGGAGTTTGGCGAGTTCCTTATAGATTTTGGGTATTAACCCTTTATCTGATATGTCTTTTGCAACTATCTTTTCCCATTCCGTTGGTTGCCTATTAGTTTTATGGATTGTTTCCTTTGCCGTGCAGAAGCTTTTAATCTTGATGAGGTCCCAATCATTTATTTTTGCTCTTGATTCCCTTGCTTTTGGGGATATGTCAAGTAAGAAGTTGCCGTGGTGGAGGTCAAGGAGGTTGTTTCCTGCTTTCTCCTCTAGGGTTTTGATGAGAGTTCAGATCCTTTATCCATTTTGAGTTTATTTTTGTGCATGGTGTGAGAAAATGATCTAGTTTCATTCTTCTGCATATTGCTGTCCAGTTTTCCCGACACCATGTGTTAAAAAAGCTGTCTTTTTTCCATTGGATATTCTTTCCTGCTTTGTCAAAGATCAGTTGGCTGTATACTTTTGGGTCCACTTCTGAGTTCTCAATTCTGTTCCATTGGTCTATGTGTCTGTTTTTGTGCCAATACCATACTGTCTTGATGATGACAGCTTTGTAGTAGAGGCTAAAGTCTGGGATGGTGATCCCTCCCGTTTTGGTTTTATTTTTCAGTATTACTTTGGCTATTCGGGGTCTTTTGTGGTTCCATACAAATTTTTGATAGTTTGCTCTAGCTTTGAGAAGTATGCTGGTGCAATTTTGTTTGGAATTGCATTGAATGTGTAGATTGCTTTGGGTAGTAATGACATTTTAACTATATTTATTCTTCCTATCCATGAGCATGGAATGTTTTTCCATTTCTTTGTGTCTTCTTCAATTTCCTTCATAAGTTTTCTATAGTTTTCATCATACAGATCTCTTGTATCCTTGGTTAGGTTTATTCCTAGGTATTTTATGGTTTTTTGTGCAATTGTGAATGGGATCAGTTTCTTGATTTCTCTTTCTATTGCTTCATTATTGGTGTATAAAAATGCAACCGATCTCTGTACGTTGATTTTGTACCCTGCAACTGTGCTGAGTTCTTGGATCAGTTTTAGTAGGCTTCTGGTGGAGTCTGTCAGGTTTTCTATGTAGGGTATCATGTGTGTTTCTTGTCTATCTCCCTACAATAGAAGATATGCTCTCTGAGGGCAGGGATATTTGCCTCTTTGCTCCACTAATGACTCATGACAAAGAAAATAACTTGTACTTAGTAGATGTCTAAAACATACCTGTTGAGGGGCACCTGGGTGGCTCAGTCGGTTAAACATCTGACTTTGGCTTATGTCATGATTTCATGGTTCGTAGGTTCAAGCCCCACGACGGGCTCTATGCTGACAGCTAGCTCATAGCCTGGAGCCTGTTTCAGATTCTGTACCTCCCTCTCTCTCTGCCCCTCCCCTGCTCACACTGTCTCTATCTCTCTCTTTCTCAGAAATAAATAAATAAAAATTTAAAAATTATAAAACATACCTGTTGAGTGTGCTGAAACATTTTTTGAGTAATTGATGCTTTCAACAGGCCTATACTTGATTCATAGCATAGCTTTTACTATGGGGGTTCCGTCTAACAAAATCTAAATGAAGATACCAGAAAAACAAAAGTGTGAGATGAAAAGCAAAGAAAATATAAAGGAAGTAAAAGTGTTCTTTCTCAGCCAACAGCTCTAGCCTTATGTGTATTAAAGAAGAAAATGTTAGGGGCACCTGGGTAGTCAGTCAGTTGGTTAAGGGTCTAAGTCTTAATTTCAGCTCAGGTCATGATTTCACAGTTTGTGAGTTCAAGTCCTGCATCAGGTCTGCATTGACAGTGCAGACCCTGCTTGGGATTCTCTCTCACACTCTCTCTCTGTCCTTCTCCTGCTTACGCTCTAAATCTCTCTCTCAAAATAAATAAATAAACATTTAAAGGAAGAAGAAGAGGAAGGAGGAGGAGGAGGAGGGAAGAAGAAAGAGGAGGTGGAAGAGGAAGAAGAAAAGCTCAAATGAGCTTTGCCAGGGGAGGAGGGGAAAGCAGATAGAGCAGGAACAATGAAGACATATTCCGGTGCTACAGAGAAAGATGCAATAGATAGAAAGGCTCCTCAAGGCCTGGAATATTCAAAAGTTGAAGAAAACAAAATCAAGCATGAGCTAATTATTATTGAAACTGTGCGATGGGCAGATGAAGGGTTCATTATACTGATCTGTCTGCTTTTGTATATGTTTGAAATTTTCCACTTAAAAATGAGTTTTTAAAAAAGGACAGAAGAAGGACCATGTCCCATGAGGTACCTGGCAGAAATAGTGGAAGTAATCAGGTTCCCAGGGACACACTCTTCAGAAGCAACAATAGCCCCAGTTCTAGGGGCTGCCAGGACAATTCTCCAGCTAAACAAATGCAGGTATAGAAGCACTTTCCATAGAGGCAGGTGCTACAGAACTGAACCCTCTCCCAGTAGCAGGCAGTGGAGCAACAGTGTGACTCACAAAAGACAATGGATCCCATGTCACTATGGAGAGGCCACCTCAGTGCTGGTCCAAAGTGCAAGAAACTTGGTTTCACAGGAAAGCTGAAAAACAAGAAGTTTGGAATGTTGGTTAAAACAACAGCAAACACACCTCAAATACGATCTGGTGGCCAGGGCTGGCTCCATTGGAAATGTCTACCTTTTGCAGAGAGTTAACAATGTCTCAAAGGCTACTCTCTGAGAGAAGAGACAGTGTCCATAGATGAATGACTCCTTACCTCATATATGGTCATTGCAGAGTGCTCTCGTGGGGGAGATTTCCCACATATGAGTTGGTAGGTCATATGTTTTGGGTGACTGACAGAGTCCCACCACCTCTCAGGAAACTGAAACCATATCTTCCCTCAGATTGTCATTACTACTTGGCAATAACTGGGAATTGGTTTGTTTCCTGAATATGGTGGCCTCTGTCATCATAAATTTGCCTGTCCTTGAATTCTTTTCAAGGGAAAGCAACTTAAAGGCATGGCATTGAACTAGTTCAGCTCCAGAGATCCTGAAGGAACTCTGCTACAGAGAGAGAGACACACAGCCCAGACTGGGCAGCATCTTCTGGAAGAATCTCAGCTGCTCACCCTGAAAACAAGAACCCTCCAGTTGAAAGCAGGATAAGAAATTCACAGAGAGTGAATTTTGGGCTTGAATTACTTTGAACCCACTAGAGTAAGAGAATTTGATGTTGTTCTTAATTTCTTTGGACTTGAATGTTTTGAATCTTTTAACTTTTAAGAGGAATTAATTTGGGGGCTTCAGTTACTCTAAGACAATTGATACTAAAAGAGCTTTTCATATTCAAATATGGGACTCTCCCCTTGTATTAGCCTCCCATTATTAACATGTATTTATATATATTGTAGTATTGGACCATCTTAAAGTTTCGTTTTGATTCTGGGCAGAATCTCTGCCTATATTTTGCACACGGCTGGAAATATTTGGGAATGGGAATGGGAATAATATATGTTTGACCTTGGGTACAGCATGGCACAGATGTACATTTAAATAATGCTCTGTTCTGACCCATTTTAGAGCTTTCTCTGACAACTGCTGTTGACCTGTGCAAAAGCATTGCATGTGTCAGTGTCCTCTGCTTTTCATATCCTACCACTTCTAGCTGTTTTCTAGGTACTTGTGTTTGCATTACTGGGGATAAGAAGTGTCTGAAGTTCAGAGATCATTGTTAGTCATCTTTCTATTATCTGAAGCACCTAGCATCTTGCCTTGCATGAAGAGGGTGCTCAATAAATAATTGCTTTAAAACTAGAAGAAGAAAGGGCAATTCAGAATTTATTGTTAACTACTATACCTAGATTTTCAGGTTTAAATAACTTCAGAGTAAGTCAGAAATTCTCTTGAATCCCAGTAGAGTTCCTTCTCAGACAGACAAAATTCTGAAGTAGAAAAGGTTAACATACCAGTCACCCAATCATTGAAAATGAAACTAAAATCCCAGTAGAACTGACATAGTTGTTTTCCTCAGAGAAGCTTAAAGCACTGATCATCAACACAACAGGCAGGTTCACAGCAGGAACGTAATGATAAGAAGTCCAGGGGGTAACGATAAGATCTTTCACAACTACCTAAACACTCTGTATGCAATGCATTTCCCCCTTTGAGATCTAAATTTCAGGACTAGGAACCAAGTAGATGCTTAATAAATAATATTATGAAAAACACTAATATATATTTGAAGTCCCCCGGTGAATCTAAAAAAACTGATCCCAACTGAAGACCATATCAGAATCTGTAGTCTCTCTCAGCAAAGCAGGAGACCTTTGTGACAACATAATCACTGTGCCAGACAGTCAACAGTATTTTCCAGATGTGGCTCCAACAGGCAACTTGAGGGAAGGAACACCACAAACTAATGAAGGAAAAAAAAATACTACGGAAGATACGATTCATGGCCTTGAGTTATCTTTTATGGAAAAGAAACTTAAACCCTTCCAAAAATAACAATATAGACCATCGAATATATAGAGGTGTGTAAAGCCTCTTGGCTGCATATATCTACAACTCCATAGTGAAGAAAGTTCTCAGGATTAAAAATTTATTTCCGTTTTGCTTTTACTTAGTAGATTGGTGTAGCTGTGAGCTTTTTAGTAGTACGCTTGTGTCTTTACCATTTCTGGCTGTCTAATATAATATTGGGTTTCATCTTTTAGCCTCAACATAACTGTCTTTAAAATGGGAATAACTTTTTTTTAAAAGGTCATTGTGAGGTTTAAAAAAACAACTCATGTAAAGTGCTCAGCATAGTACCTGTTTGTTATATAGGAAACTCTCAAAATTGCAATTATTATGGTTTGTCTTCTTTTTGCATATGTCATAAATCTAAATTTGTGTAAGCTAGTTTTAATTTTTGTATTCTTTTTTAAAATTTTTGCATTCTAATTGTAAAAGTATTATACATTACAGAAATTATAATAAATACAGGACTAATATTACTGGAAAAATGAATCTTAACACATCATTCTACCATCCATGTATTTAAAAAACTAACTTTGCAATCTCCAAATCCTAAGTTTTATCTGTGCAAAGTACTTGGCACATAGAAGCTGCCTGTTGAGTGGATGTTGGAAGATACCTAGGTTATATGTAGAGTTTCCCCTACACCATACTACCTGAATGCTCATAAATAATATGCTATCCTTCATTGCTCAGTATAAACTATACAGATTTGCCTCAGGTTGAGTCCAGAAAACCCTGTTCACTGAGTTCTCTAAGTAGCTAAGAACCTTTTTATGATGATCAAGGTTGCATTAAGAAAAAAGATGGTCTTTTGAGCCTCACTACTGAGTTCAAATCCAGGATCCACTTGCCTATTCTCCAATGTACCATTGTACTGAACCCCCTCCCCCCCGCCCAAGCCCCTTTTCTCTTGTGCTTGGCACATGACAAATGTTAAATAAATGTCAATTGCCACTACTACTACTACTACTACTACTACTACTACTACTACAATTACTGTAGTAGTAGAAATAGTAATCAAATCGACCCTAGTGATTGGTGGTCTAGCAGTGTTCCAGCCAAATACCAGTACTATCATTAGTCAGGTTACATGGATATAACTTGAACCTCCACAATTTACACGTCTAATCATTCATTAATTTGCACATTGACCAATGTTTTTAAATGATGATGATACTCAGATCACAATGTTAAGAAGTATAGAGAGCCAAGAGGCGAATAAAACATACATCTTGCCTTCATAGTTTCATAATGCAGTAATAGCTCAAAGACTCAAAATCCCAGATGACATTAGATGTCTTCTTGAAATGGATAGTGCTATTAGTTCCATAGGACAAGATGCATAAAATACAATCTAAGACTAAAGTAATCAGGAAAGGAGCACTTGCATGGCTCAGTCAGTTAAACATCCAACTCTTGATTTCAACTCAGGTCGCGATCTCACAGTTTGTAGGTTTGAGCCCCATGTGGGGCTCCACCCTGACAGTGTGGAGCCTGCTTGGGATTCTCCCCCTCTTTCTTGTTCTCCCCCATGCTCGCTCACTCTCCCTAAAAAATATATAAATAGGGGCACCTGGGTGGCTCAGTAGGTTAGGCGTCCAGCTTTGACTCAGGTCATGATCTCATGGTCCGTGAGTTCAAGCCCTGCATCAGGCTCTGTGCTGACAGCTCAGAGCCTGGAGCCTGCTTCAGACTCTGTGTCTCATTCTCTCTCTGCACCTCCCCAACTTGTGCTCTGTCTCTCAAAAATAAATAAATGTAAAAACATTTTTTAATAAAATTAAATAAACAAATTTAAAAACATATATATAGTAATCAGGAAATGGTCTCCCTTCCACTCCTGCAGATAGTGGTCATTTCCTAACTTTAGAGTGTCATAAAGTTGCTCTCATAAAACTGAATGCCCAAAGTGTTAAAAGTATACCTGTGCTGTAAAAGAGAACATTAGCAACATTTTTTAAGACCATCAAGAACAAACAGCTTCAGCACTGCTGCATCAAAGAGGGGTTTTTACATTTTTTTCTCTCAAGGGGAGAAGGAAAACTAGGATCATGTAGCCATGCCGATAGATAGATAGATGGATGGATGGATGGATGGATGGATGGATGGATGGATAGATAGATGATAGATAGATAGATAGATAGATAGATAGATAGATAGATAGATATGAAATGCAGAAAGACAGACTCAAAGACATATAAACACATGCTGAGGCCCTTATAAAATATGAGGCTCTGATCTGTCAGTGGGCTTCAGAGTCAAACTGACATGGTTTCAAATCCTGATCTTGTCACTCACAAGCTACTTGAACTAGTATTAATTCTTAAAGTTCTCTGAGTTTCATTTGCTTCACCCATATAAGGGAAGAGATATTGTGAAGACTGCATGAAATTAAGTGTATGTATGGAAAGTGCTTAAAGTCGTACATAGCATGCCATCATAAGCATTCAATTTAAAGTAACTATTAGAAGGATTATTTTATTACTAATGGTCATTTTCCAGCATTGACTTCAGAATTTGGCCTACTCTATTTATGGCACCCTTAAGCCAGTGTAGACATGCTAATGGTTTCATCTTGGGCAAAAGGGCAGCAGTGTTGCCAGGGTATCTATGCTTGAGTCCCTATTGCTGTTTCTGATGACTGCCTGTGCTCCTCAGGGTTTGATATGGTTTTATTTCTGGACTTCAAATGTGTCTTTCTCCCTTGTATGAACACTAACTGCTTGCAAATCAACTTTTCATGGATTCCTAACTAATCTAGAGGTAATCCCTGGTAATGACCCGATTCCCACCTGAACGTCCTTTCTGTTACCCCCTCTCCCCTGTGTCTCAGGAGAAATGACCATGAAAGGCCCTAGTGGGATCCATGTTTATGTCAGCCTGTAAAGCCCAGCAGCTTGATAACATGGGTTCCTGTGTTAGTGTTGAATACATCTTGACTGCAAGTTTATATCTGAATCTGAATCTGCTAAAGCAGTTGTATACCCATTTAAAAATCCTTTTGCTTCATCTCTCTGCACTTAGGGCCCACGATACAAAGCGGAAGGAAGTGGTGGAGGGAGGAACAAAGCCTAATTGGCAATTCCTGCTTACACCAATAGACTCACACTGTTTGCTTTGGAAGGAAAATGGCCTGAATGCTTTCCCCACTTTTTGCATGAACCTATGAAGCATCTGATCCATCCAATTACATCCCATAGTACAGGCTAATGGATATTAAAATTACATGGGTCAGGGCTCAAATACAAGTACAGTTCTCTCGGCTTGAGTTAAATCAAGTATTTACTTTGAGACCAAAAGTACAAATTGTGGGCTGTTGAATCAGCTGGAGTTCTCAAAATAGAATTTGACCTGAATAGAGATAATTCCATGAAAACACTACTGGAAACCAAAATGCTTATCTAATCTGTAAGTCTGGCAACATGTACAGCATTACTGATCGCTGGTACTGGTGAAAGGGTCTTAATTTTTATGTCTAGAGGAAATTAAGCCAAGAAAAAGAGCACCATTTAGTTCAGAGGAAAGATGTTCATACATTTTATATTTAAATGATTCCATTTGAGCACTTGGAAAATTAAAGGGCCGTTAGCCAAAAACAGCTCTATGTCACTCGGCTATGTGGAGCTTAACTAAAGCTTGGCCTTATCTAACTTCTCAGAAATACACTAACCAGAGACTCTATATAAGAGTTCCAGAACTAGCATATGCCTACAAGGGATTAGAGAGAAACCAAAGTGAAGAAAAGCAATTTACTCATAATGGAGAGTATAATAGTTATAGATACCAAGTCTGAGAAGGGCCATTCCAGATTGTCAAAAAGAGCTTCAGACTTACCATCACTAAAAGACCATTCCCAGTATTCCTAATAATAGTGAGAAATGGGATTCCTCTTGGGACCTTTAAAAGCTCACCTTTTTTTAGCAGTTAAAGGCACACAGATCCAGTGAAGTGAACAGCCGCTTCTTTTCAGTAAATTATGTATATTCTTGGTGTTATTAAAGGAGTACCCAACTCTAATACTTTAGGGTAGTTTTTTAAAATAGATTAAGGAAGTTCAGAAGTATGACTTCAAGAGTACCTACAACGCTTTCTCATGATCTTCATCCTATATATATATATATGTATAATAGGTGAAGAATATGTGTGTGTATACATATCTATTATTTGTTTGTTTTTCTCCATCCAGTGGTTGAATGCCTAAAATTATATCCTACCTGATTGACCCTGGTTTCCTTTGTCTAAGTCAAATAGGAAATTGATCCTTAAAAGGGGGCCCTCATTAACCTTTATCAGTCATTTACACCTGTCATTAGCTGCTTTTGTTTTTTTTTTTTAAATAGTTTATTGTCAAGTTGGTTTCCATATAACACCCAATGCTCATCCCCACAAGTCATTAGATGCTTTTGAAAGAACTAATGTGAGTCTTTAGAAGGGGAAGCTGGAATTTAGGGCCACTGTTCACCTAAGTTCAAATGTTTGACTATGGGTTGGGGAAAGAAAGCATAAAAAGGAGAGGCTGAGGGATGGAAAACCAACCTAGCCTCCTGAATAATGCTGATAAAGTCACAGCAGTTAAAATTCAGAAGCCAAAGAAATCCCAGAATTCAGGAAAAATCTGCAAATCCCTAAACTATATAAAAAACTATGAGCACCTTTCAACTCATGTTGTCAGAGATTGTTTTTTCTATCGATATGACATTTATAATTTTATTACACAATATATATCATTATGTAAATTTGGGCTCCAGCCTCTTCTGCAGTCACCATGTCATATTAAAAATAAATACGTGTGTGTGTGTATATGTGTGTATGTGTGTAAAATGTATATGTGTGTCACTATATATTTGTGTGTTTACATATACATGTAGAGAGACATATATAGACAAATACATCAATCGTCATTGTTCACAGAATCCCTATTTTCTTTTTTTTATTTATTTTTGAGAGAGAGAGAGAGAGAATGTGAGTTGGGGAGAGGCAGAGAAAGAGGCAGAGAAAGAGACACAGAATCTGAAGCAGGCTCCAGGCTCTGAGCTGTCAGCACAGAGCCCAATGAGGGGCTCAAATTCAAACCATGAGATCATGACCTGAGCCAAAGTCGGAGGCTTAACTGACTGAGCCACCCAGGTGCCCCTGGAATCTGTGTTTTCTAATTCACCTATTCACTAAAATGTGTTCATAAGCCCAGAATCAATACTTGTGGCCCTTTCACAGTCATTTGCAGACATGTGCAGACAGGCAAAAATTTGAGTTGCTCAACACACACTTCCCCAACTGAGATCAGACAAGGCAATATTCTGCCTTCTTTTTTCCATTCCCATATCGTCATACTGTAAACAAGTGTCCTTTCTGTGGTCTATTTAGCACTACATTTCTTGAATTTTTGTGCTTTTTGTTGGTAATTTCACTGTTTAAAATGGCCATTTCACTGTTTAAAGTGGCCCAAGCATCGTGCTGGAGTCCTGTCTAATGTTCCTAAATGCCAGCATGTTGTGATGAGCCTTACAGAGAAAATATGTGTGTTAGATAAGCTTTGCTCAGGAATGAATTATAGTCCTTTTGGCTAGGAGTTCAATGTTAATGAATCAAAAATAGATATTGCATAAAGTGCCTTTAAACAGAAATACACATAAGACAAGCTTATTATTGGTTGTTGAAAATGTTGTGACCCGAGGCTTGCAGGAGCAAAACGTTGTGCTTCCCCTAGGAACCATGGTCCTATATAATATATAATGGCATTCTAGTGCATGTGTAGATTCATATAACCATCACCACAGTCAGCATGCAGAGCTGTTCCATTCACCACAAGGTAATTTCCTCCTGTTAACCCGTTAACAGTCCTCCCCTCCCCTCAACTCTAGTCCCTAAACCCTGGCATCCACTGATCTGTTCTCCATAACTGTAATTTTATTACTTAAAAGATTATATAAATGGAAATAGACAGTTTGTAACCCTTTGACAGCAACTTTTTTCACCCAGCCTAATGCCTGTGAAGTCCAGCCAAGCTGTTAAATCTATTGATGGTTTTGTTTGTTGGTTTGTTTTTGTTTTGTTTTGTTTTTGCTGACTAGTATTCCATCATATGGGTGTACCACAGTCTGGTTTCCCATTTCCCCATTGAATCCATTTGGGTTGTTTCCAGTTTGCGGCTATTAAATATCAAGTTTTTCACCATATCTTTTTAGATTTAGTTAAAAGTGGCTCCAGCATCATACCCCGTATAGTGGGCGAAATCTGTATGACTCCCTAGGGGCAGTTGAAGTATGAGGTATGACTGAGCACTTACATTTTCTCCCTGTTGCCTCTACCTCCAAGAACCTACTTATTTGTTGAATTTTTAAATGCCATTCTAGCTTTTTACTTTTCTTGTGTACTTGTTTTTTCAATTTCATGTTACCCTCCTCAGCATGGCTGTGGTCTTTTTATTCTCTAAAGTACTTCATTTTCACCAAAAGCTATGTGTGAGGGGCCTTGGCTGAAGGTTTCAGGCAATGAAAAGGGATTATGTCACTGTGAATTACAGCAGCATTGTACAGATCCCTAATCTGAACCATTCTTGGATCATTCTTGCATAGAGGATGTTGAATGGTCTCTCTGTCAAGCAAATTCTATCTTTCTTCTCTGTCTGTATTTATTTATTTTTAATTTTTTAATTTAAATTCAAGTTAGTAAACATACAGTGTAGTATTTGTTTCAGGAGTAGAACCCAGTGATTCATCATTTGCATATAACACCCAGTGCTCATCCCAACAAGTGGCCTCCTTAATGCCAATTACCCATTTAGCTCACTTCCCCTCCAGCAACCCTCAGCTGGTTCTCTGTATTTAAGTCTCTTATGGTTTGCCTCCCCTGTTTTCATCTTATTTTTCCTTCCCTTCTTCTATTTCTTCTATTCTGTTTCTTAAATTCTGCATATATGTGAAATCATATATTTGTCTTTCTCTGACTTATTTTGCTTAGCATAATACATTCTAGTTCCATCCACATTGTTGCAAATGGCAAGATTTCATTCTTTATGATTACCAAGTAGTATTCTATTGTATATATATGCCACATCTTCGTTGTCCACTCATCAATCAGTGGACATTTGGGCTCTTTCCATAATTTGGCTATTGTTAATAGTACTGCCATAAACTTTGGGGTGCATGTGCCCCTTCAAATCAGCATTTTTGTATCCTTTGGATAAATACCTAGTAGTACAATTACTGGGTTGTAGGGTAGTTCTATTTTTAATTTTTTGAGGAACCTCCATACTGTCTTCCATGATGGCTACACCAGTTTGTATTTCCAAAAGTGTGAAAGTGTTCCCCCCTCCCCTCTCTCTACATCTTCACCAACATCTATTGTTTCCTGAGTTGTTAATTAATGGGACCTCATCAAGATAAAAAGCTTCTGCACAGCAAAGGAAACAATCAACAAAAAATGGGAGTAGATATTTGCAAATGACATATTGGATGAAGGGTTAGTATCCAAAATCTATAAAGATCTTATCATACTCAATACCCAAAAAACAAATAACCCATTTAAGACATGGGCAGAAGATATGGATGACACTTTTCCAAAGAAAACATCCAGATGGCTAACACACACATGAAAACATGTTCAATATCATTCATCATCAAGAAAATACAAAGCAAAACCACAATGAGATATTTATTTTTAAGTAGACTTATGCCCAGTGTGGAGCCCAATGCAGGGCTTGAATTCATGGCCCCAAGATCAAGACCTGAACTGAGATCAGGAGTTGGACACTTAACAGACTGAGCCACCCAGGTACCCCCTTCTCTGTCTTTAGAAATATCTTTCTTGTTCCTTTGACCTCCTTCCCTTTACAATCTAGCCCATCAGCCAACTACCCATATACCTGTTGTCCATTTCTTATGCAGAAGTAGGTTAATTATCTCTACCTCACTTTGGGCTTGTTCTGGACTACCTTATGAACAACACTTCCAGAATCAAAATTGTTCACCCTTCAAGGCGTTTTATGAAACAATAGCTTTTTCCTCCAAAAGAGCTCATCCATCAGCTCTTAAAGTACATTCTTCCATTCCATGTATTACAAGTCATCAAAAGCATAGAATTTGTTCTACAAAAAAACTGCTTTGTAACTAATTCTGTTTTATTTGAACGCATGCATGCTTCCAGATATTAGTTATTTAAAGGAAGTCAGAGACTGACCCTAATAGAAAGCTGCTTTTACAACTTCAACTAAGGGGTGCCCATGAGCCCATGAACATAGTCACTCGAACCATTATACTCTCCAGTGTTTACATCTTGTGCTTACTAGCTGCTTAGCAGAAAGACTGAGTGCACAGGTGGGTCAAGTCTCTCTACCACACCTGGCAGAATGAGGGGAGCAGTGGTATGAGATAGGAAATGATTCATGAAGAGTTCTGCTGACACCTGAGAAGGGGAGGAATCTCCTCCCTTCATCTTCTACTTCTATTCTCTTCTCTGTCCCTATTCCCCAATCAGCTCTGTTCTGCAGTCTCTGAGCATCTACTCCCTGTTCTGCTGGTGCTGAGGATACAAATGGGGGAAGTTTAAGGCCTCCCTCAAAGTGCTCCAATCAACTGATAGAGCAATATAAGTAAAAGACTAGTCATTTGAAAATGGTACTTTTCCAGAGAGAGAAAACATAGCTGTGAAGGTTAAATGCATGTATTCAGCCTACAGAAATGTAAGCAAAAAAATGATATGAGCCAAACTAGCAGCAATGTTGAAGGAAAGGGGACTGAATGAGGAAGACAGGAGCCAGTGGCTAGAAAACAGATGCAATAATCCAGATTAGGGATGAACATGTTCTTTTCTTTTATTATTATTATTTAAGTTTATTTTTGGGAGAAAGAGCATGAGCACAAGTGGGGGAGGGGCACAGAGAGGGAGGGAGAGAGAGAGAGAATACCAAGCAGGCTCCATGATGTCAACACAGAGCCCAAAGCAGGACTTGAACTCATGAACCATGAGATCATGACCTGAGCTGAAATCAAGAGTTGCACACATAACTGACTGAGCCATTCAAGCATTCTAGATACGGACACACTCTTTACCAAAGCAGAGTTCAAGGAGATAGAGATGAGAGGCCAAACACAAAACTGAGTGTAGACTTAGCAGGGTTTTGAGACTGACTGCAATGCAGGCGATAAGAGAGAAAATGGAACAGAACAATGCAAGAGGTTTCCAGCTGGAGGGAAGGGAGCACAGTGTTGTGACAGAGAAGGAGCAGATTGAGAGATGCAGCTGGGGTAGGCAGGGAAATAAGATGTGTTTATTCTTTTCCCCTTGTCCAAAGTGAACAATGAATGTCTTTGGACATGCAGGCATTCAGAAGATAGTCTTAAATCTGACACGAATTAGACACTCAATAATTTCATTCGGTGAATGAAATACCATTTTGGAACTCAGAAGACTCTAGATATAACATGACTTTAGGGTTGCAAATGTGATCAGTCATCATCTAAGAAGCCTCTTGACTAAAAATTACACCACAATCGTTTCCTTCTTCCTCTTCACAACCCTTCTTCAAAATTTCTCTTCCCTTTGTCCAAAAGTCCTTGAAAACAGTACTTGAATTACTTAGAAGCCACACAAGCATCTGTAATTTAATTGCTTGTATTATTTTCATAACTCTACATCTCTATACTATTACTTTTTTATTTTTTATAGTTTACTGTCAAGTTGGTTTCCATATAACACCCAGTGCTCATCCCAACAAGTGCCCATCACCCCTTTCCCCCTCTCCCACACCCCCCTCAATCCTCAGTTTGTTCTCAGTATTTAAGAGTCTCTTATGGTGTGCCTCCCTCCCTCTCCTTAACTATTTTATCCTCTTCCATTCCTCCATGGTCCTCTGTTAAGTTTTTCGTGTTCCACTTATGAGTGAAAACATGGTATCTGCCCTTCTCTGCCTGACTTATTTCATTTAGCACAACACCCTCGAGTTCCATCCACATTGCTACAAATGGTCAGATTTCATTCTTTCTCATTGCCATGTAGTATTCCTTTATATAGATAAACCACACCTTCTTGATCGATTCGTCAGTTGATGGACACTTAGGCTGTTTCCATGATTTGGCTATTGTTGAGAGTGCTGCTATGAACATTGGGGTACGTGTGCCCCTATGCATCAGCACTCCTGTATCCCTTGGGTAAATTCCTAGCAGTGCTATTGCTGGGTCATAGGGGAGTTCTATTGTTAATTTTTTGAGGAACCTCCACACTGTTTTCCAGAGGGGCTGCACCAGTTTAGATTCCCACCAACAGTGTAGGAAGGTGCCCATTTCCCCACATCCTTGCCAGCATCTATAGTCTCCTGATTTGTTCATTTTAGCCACTCTGACTGGCGTGAGGTGGTATCTCAGTGTGGTTTTGATTTTATACTATTACGTTTTTAAAAACAGTATACTGAAAAAACTGCTTTTGAACTTTCATTCCAATCTTATCTTCAGTTGATAGAGTGATTTGTTTATATTAAAAGTCCTCTAACACGAAATAGCAGGATTTTCTCCAGCCATGTATCCTGTCAAGAGACCTAGTTATTACTTGCCATCTTTGTTTTAATAAGTGCTAGAATTAGCTATCTATAATTCTCCCTTTTCCGGGGAACCTGGATGGCTCGGTTGGTTAAGCATCCAACTCTCGATTTCAGCTCAGGTCACGATCTCATGGTTCATGGGATCAACCCCCATGATGGGCTCTGTGCTGACAGCATGGAGCCTGCTTGGGATTCTCTCTCTCCCTCTGTCTCTCTGCCCCTCCCCTGCTCATTCTCTCTCTCTCCCCTCCTCTCTTTCTCTTTCAAAATAAATAAATAAACGTTAAAAAATAATTCTCCCTTTTCCTTTAAAGGGACCGGATAGAACTAAATAGGGATATGGAATAACACAAAAGTAAACCAAAACACTTTTACTAGCTTTGTTAGTCCATAGCTAGAGTGAACAATAAAAGGGATTTTACATGAAGTTAAGTAATAATCAGAAGTTTCCAGTTTCTTCCAGACCTTATCATAAAGGCTTTGCCTGTTGTTTAACTAAATCCTCTGATATTCCAATATTTTCCATGCATGTCTGATTGGCCTCTGTGTTGGTGAATAACTAATGCACACCTGTTACTCCTTTCAGAGATGTTACCTGAATGAAGCTTGCTTTCACAGCATTTCAGGGAGCTGGGAGGGAAATCACTTTAGCGAGCAGCAGTTCCTGTGCTCTTGCCCCTCAGCTTCTTGTATGGAGAGATGTAGCTGTGAGCCCAACACCATCCCAGCTGAACACAGCAGATGGCTCCTGGCAGAAAAGAGGGAGCCATGTCTCTGCTCCAGAAGGTCTGAGGCGACTCTGCCTCCAGGTGCCGCCAGCGGGAGAGAATGCACCACCCACTGGCCCAGGGCCTTTTTGACCATCTCACTCACCCTCAGAGATTGGAAATCAACAGCAGTGTGGATCCTTAGGGGCTACTTGGCCTGATAATAAAGAAAAAAGAACAGCAGTTGATTCCTCCCTTCTTTGGGGGAGAGACAAGCCAGGAACCACAAATTTTTCTTTTTCCTCCCACTTTACAAGCCCATTACTTATCCGAGTTAACTCTGCAAATGCTTGGTTTGACTCCAGAAAAGGGGCTACATAGACAAGGTTCGCACACTCCTTACTAAAGGTACCGTGAATTTTATTTGATTACAATCAAATTTTTCTTTACTTTTACTCAGTCTCCGCTCTTTGCTGTTTATCTGAGATACATGTCTATTTATTACCTTTAAAAAATAGAGACACCGAGCCAGTATAAAGTAACCCAAAAGGTTTATTAAAAGTACATATAAAGAAAGATTATTCTTTTATAACTGAAGTTAAAAAATTGAAAAAAAAATCCATATACAGTATAAAGACAATTGGTTTTAAAATAAAGCAAAGGAAGTAAAAAATGTGCATGGAAAAAAAGAAGTTAATAAAACCTACCAAACTCTTTGGTAATTGTTGTTAGGGAGGGGCAGGTAGACTTTGGGGCAATTTTTTCCCCTTCCTGCTATGTTTCTCCATTTTTCACTTTTTCTTTAATGAGCATGTGTTTCCAAAGTTTCTGCCTCCCATTTACTCAGTAAGTAATGACACTCATGTGCCCTTTTGACTCTCTTGCAATTTTTTGGAATCACCCCCAGGTTCCTCCAAAGCCTGGTTTCTCACTGTTGCTGGATCATGTGGGAAGGCTATGATTTGGATGAGGGTCCAGTCCTGTGCTTCTGTAGTTAGGAATGAGGATGAGTGAGAGCATGAGTAACAGAGTCATTGGAAAATGAGAAAATGTACCCTGATAAGTTCTCTTGCTCACTTCTTTACAGGCCCCTCTACATTTTAGTTTGAATTAATATCGCCATGTTTTTCCCTGAGGGTCTCACCCTGCTGAGTTCAGCCCTGTGCTGTGTTTCCAAGTCCTTGAAACAGGCTACATTGTATCTTTAGTCCAAGAATATATACAGTTTTTTAACAGAATCCAGAGGCCTTTGGGGTCCAAATACATTTGCTTTATTGCCCATTTTCTGCCACTCCCATCGCCTTGCTTCTCTTACCAAAGGAAATATTTCTTCCATATATTTCTAAGAAAATATTCAGAAAGATATAGACAAGGGTCTAAGTAATTCACTGGTGAATTCATTGTGTTAGGTTTCTTATATTTTTGTATAAATTATGTTTCATACATTTTTACATATTGTATTATGTTTTATGCCCAGACATGAGCTGGATATAAAAATACAAGCAACAGCTCATGCTGTCAAAGGGTTTCCATGAGATCAAGGCCTAACCAGGCAACTTGATAGGAAAAGTAATTACAAAATCCTCTGGAAAGTGACATGTGGGTAAACATAGAAGCTTTAAGAATTCATGGGGGAGCCTAGGTCAACCGAAGTGAGGGTAGAGACAGAGAAGACTTCCCAGAAGAGGCGGAGACGAGAAGAAAAAATAAAGGAGTTAAGAAGAAGGGGTAAGAGAGCAGGCATTTCTGCAGACAGAATGGCATGTACAAAGACCAGAATAGAGAGTGACAGTGAATACTTCAGGGAGGCCTGGTCACTGAATGCTAGGAAAGAAGAGGAGAAGACACAGCCGGAGAGGCAGATGAGGACCCATTATGCTATGCTTAGTGAGGGCAGTGGCCAAAGCATTGTAGAACCTGTAAGCAGATGAAAGATATGATCAGATACTGTACCATTTTAAAGCTAGAAAGGATCTTAGAATCTGGTGTGCCATTTTTCAGTTAAGGACATTGAGGTCCAAAGAGATTGAGTGCCACAAAATCACACCACTTGTTAAGGGTTGAGTTGAGTCTATGGCAGTTCAGGATTCTTTCCATTCCATCACATTGTCTCTCTCAAAAGAGAGACAGCTGATGCGCGGTCCTGTGAATCAAGAGTTTTTGCACGAGATTTTACATTCCAGAATAAAGGTTACCTGCTCATGAGGCAGTAGCAAGGTTGGACTCCCTCAGTGGGAGGAGCAGTCTTCACTCTCAATGGGAGTTTTCCAAGCATTTCCAAAACCAGCACACTGTTCAAGATAGAAAGAAATAAGTTCTGGGAAAAGAATGGAAAAGTGCATTCTGCAGGACAGAGGTCCTATTATGGTATCTTCTGCTTCCTGGCCCCTGTCCCAACAGCCGCAACCCTCCCATTGTCCTCAGCTTTCTGTGTGCCCTGTTCTCTGCTGGTTTCCTTTTCATCCTTTCCTTTCCATTGCCCTCACTGTCTCCTATCCTATACCCTAAGTGGAGGACAGACATGGTCAGAGTTCATGGCTGAGAAGGTGGTTAGAATTATGGAGAAAAAACTAAAAGCCTCATAGGTCCCTTTTCTTTCTCAATTTGAGCTCTCAGCTCAAAATTAAACTTCTTCTAACCTATTTGCCAACCTGCCACTATGCAGTGGGAAGCCCGACAATACTGGGTAAAACCCATGACCAATGCGGCTGAATCCCCAGAGCTGAGCAGCTGATCTGTAGGATCCCAGAACCCTCCCACCAGAGATGAAAGGCCATATCCAAACACTAAGCAGACCAGAACTCCAGCTTCCTCTGACCCATCTAGGTGGGGTGAATGGAAGGAAATGAGGCACTTGGAGGTCAGCCATTCCCAGCCCAACAGGCTCTGACTGCTGGGCTTTGGCAAGCCATGCCAGAGAGAGGCGGACCCCCTGCCCCCCAGAGCCAGGCTGGGCCTCAGAGCCAAATGCAGGCTGGATGGGTGGAGGTAGAAAGGCAGCATCTGCCTTATCCCCCTGCCCTTTTAACTTGTTTGGTCACCAGCAAGAAGGCCATCAGGGGAGCAGGGCACTTTGAGAAGGGAGAACATGAAGCTCATTGGGAGGGAGTCACTCTGTCTGTGCATGATGTATCAGCCCGCGGAAGCCAATCTCACTTGCAGATAAAGCGCATTTGTTTTGTCCAGCTTGGAGCTGACATGGGGAGTTTTGCTGGCGGGATGGTTTCCGGCCTATTCATCCTTCTTCTGGTAAAACCACCTCTTAGGGGAAGGCGTCTAGGTTGTTTCCTTTCCTCTGGGGCTGCTAAGCACCTGCTGGTTTGGGGGCCTTCTGCTGACTCCAAATGGCCTTTGTCCCACTGGGACTTCTCCCCACAGCCACCTGAGCCACACAAGGCTTCTAGCAGCAGGCCTGTTGACAGGGAGAGAATGACTGATGAAACAAGAGAATCTCATCCCCTTCCAGGAAAAAGATGAAAGCAGCATGGGGCTCAGATCTCGCTGTGGCAATTTCTGCTCCAGCTGGAGGCACTGGTGGGCGCTGATAAAGGGTAGGAAAGGAATGTGCCCAGAGAGGGTGCCCAGGGAATCTCACAGGGTAGGAGAGACGCCACTCAGCTTTGCCACCAGTCTTGCAACTTTGCAAGTCTCAAAATCTATGGGAAAATTGGCTTCTAACCTTTTTATTTTCTGATTTAATGTGTAAAGCAAATGGAGGTGCTTCCTCCATTTGCATTTAATAAAATGGCCTGACTGTAACCATGTCACTCTTTTGTGCACCACGTTGTTCTAGTTCTGCTTTATATAAGTTCACACCTGAGGATTGTTTATTCCATCAAAGTGATTCTGTGAGTAATTGCTGGGTGCCTACCATATGCAGTCTCTGGGGACACAAAGATGGATGAACCCAGGTCCAATTCTTGAAGAGTCTGTATTCCAGAAGGAAAGAAGAACTTGTAAATGAATACACTGAACTACCACGGGAGCAGCTGTTGAGTCAAATTCTTTGGAGCTAAGAGTGAATCACAGACTGTTCAGAGAAGATAATTTTTGACATGGGGAGGAAGGATGAGTAGGCAGAGAACAGAGTCAGTGGCAGTTGGACTTGAAAGGTAATGTGTGTTCAAAGTTGTGAGATGAGGGGAGCCTGGGTGGCTCAGTTGGTTAAGCGTCCAAATTTGGCTCAGGTCATGATCACACGGTTTGTGGGTTTGTGGGTTCAAGCCCCGCATCGGGTTCTGTGCTGACAGCTCAGATCCTGGAGCCTGCTTCAGATTCTGTCTCTCTCTCTCTTCCTCTCTCTCTCTCTCTCTGCCCCTTCCCCACCCATGCTCTGTCTCTGTCTCAAAAAAAATTTTTTTAATTAAAAAAAAAAGAGTTGTGAGATGTTTTTTTGGACAGAAGCGAAGATTTCTTATGGAGGAATGGCTTTAGAGAGGGAAATTTGGACTCTCCCTCCTCCCCACCCCCATAAAGAGTGTCGTCTGCTGTAGTATTAGCATTTGTACTTCATCTTATTGGCCCAGGCTTCCCAAAGTTTTTGAGTAAGAATTTTTTTTTTTTACACTAAAAAGTTAACAAACTAGGAGAAAATTGAGAACCCATGGATGTTTAAGCAAAATGAGCTGGTGGACTGATGAAATGGAATACTTAGATTTCTTGTTGAGCTTATCTAAGTACCTTGATTAGCACCAGGAATTTAGTGAGAGCTTAATAAATATTTGACAAAGATGATCAAAGTAGCTCCCTCCCACAAAGCTCAAAGTCAGAAGGAAAAGAAGAAGTATCCATTCCCCATGGCTGCTGTAAGAAATGACCACAAACTGGGTGGTTTAAAACATAATAAATGTGTTCTCTCGCAGTTCTGAAGGCCAGAAGTCTAAAATGAAGGTGCTGGTACAGGATTGGCTCCTTCTAGAGGCTCTCAGGGAAAATCCATTTCATGCCTCTCCTAGCTTCTGGTGGGTGTCAGACCCTTGGCATTCTTTAGCTTGAAGATGCATCACTACAGTCTCTGCTTTTGTCTTCATGTGGCTTCTCCTTATTGTCTGTGTATCCACTTCTTCTCTTTCTTATAAGGACACCTATCATGAGATTCAGGACCTGTTCAGTAATCCAGGATGATATCATCTTGATATCCTTAAGTAGCAAAAACACCTTTTCCAAATAAGGTCACATTAACAAATTCTAGGGGTTAGAATGAACCTATCTTTGGGAGTATCACCGGTCAGCCCACTTCAGGGGAGTTTGGGGAAGTGTGGTCCAGGTACTTGTGGGCAATACTTCAAGTGGTCGACTTGTTTGCCATAGTTCCTTTGCCCACAACCCAACTAATTCCCCAAGACAAGGACAGACACCTAGAATAACCTGATGAAAAAGAACGCTTCTATAACCATGCGGTCCATACAGGACCAGGGGGCTTAAGCACAAATGATTCAAACTTTTACCCACTAGATAGAAGCTTCATAAGAGAAGAAATCGTGTCTCAGGTTCAGTACTGTGTTCCCCTTGTGCCTGATACTTATTAGGCACTTATCATTTTTTTAATAAATAAATGATTCAATATAGAAAGAAATCTCAACATTACCTTTGCTAGTCTGAACCTTTCGGGTCATTTTTGAGTCCATATAAAAGCTAATTCTTTCTTTAGGAAGCAACCATAGAGGCTTTAGGTGATAGAATACAATACAGGCAAGCCCTGCAAGTTTGCAGGAAGACAAATTCTCAGAAATTCTAGTTCATAGCAGTCTTCAGGACCGGTTGGAAAGTAACAGAGATTTTTAGCACACACACTATTACCCTAGAGTAAACCCAATCTACTTATCACCAGTGCCAGTTTAAGGGATTCCATAAATGATAAAATATTTCCTTGCATCTCTGGCCAGAACTAAAAGTTGACAGAATTTTCTAGAAACTTCTGGAGGGTTTCTAAGCTGAAAGACAACCGTGATGGTAGAAAAATTTGCTTCCTGCCTAGTCCATTGGCTACTAGCTACATGTGGTTATTGAGCACTTGAAATATGACCTCTTGAATTGATAGGTAATGTAAATAGAAAATACACACCATATTTTAAAGGCTTGAAATAAAAAGAGAATGCAATGTGTCTCACTAATAAATTTTCACGTTAACTGAATGTTGAAATATTTTTGATATGTTGAGTTAAATAAAATATATTATTAAAAATAATGTCACCTACTTCTTTTTACTTTTTTTAGTATGGCTATTAGAAAATCTTAAGTGCCATATTTGGCATCCACTTGTAGTTTGCATTATATCTCCACTGGAGAGTTCCAGTCTAGAGCTTTATGGATTCTGAGGCTGAACTGAGGCTCTGTGGAAAATTGACAATTCAAACAGAAGCACAGTTCCCTTTATCCACTCCAGCACTGCCCTAGGTGAGGAGCTTGTCTCCTCCCTTGCAATCAATGCAGATCAATGCAGAAACCTCCCAGCTACTCCCCTTTTTCTTCTCTCTCACTTCCAGTCCTTGCCCTCAGAACTGCCACAGACATCTTTTTAAAGCATAATTTTGACCACTGTTTTTAAAGTGAAGAAATTCTTAAATTGATCTGGTGTATCAGTGTCCACCACTAGTCACCCCAATGCATTTCATCTTGAACTACTCATTTTTTTCTGAATGTAATAATAATAGCCAACACATTGAGAGTTTACTCTGTGGTGGTAATGCATTTAATCATCATAAACAACTTTTAGGGGATAGATGCTATTATTATCTTCATTTTACAGAAAAAAAGGCAATTGAGGTTCTAAGAGGGTAAGTAATAGTCGTGGTGTTATATCTAATTAGTGGCAGAACTGGAATTTAAACCAAGTAATCTATCCCAGAGTCTGTGTTCTTAACCACTCTACTATTGTCTTACAGTTTTGCCTATCCTGTGCCCTCTGCTCTTTATCATCTTGTCAGTCCAGCAAACAAGTATGCATACTTTAATACCCAGATCAACTATCACATCCACTATGAAACCTTCATCACTCCCAAAAGGAATTAGATACCTCCTCCTCCCACCAAGCATGTCCCATTCCTTTATTACTATTCTCAAGTTGGATTCTACTGCCCTTCTGAGATCTAGAAGAGTGGCTTATACCCCCAGATTTTCAGGCAATGGGAATTCAAATTTCTCCAATATTTCTGTATTCCCTGGGAATACTTCTATGCTCACAATCAACTCAACCTCTGGGTTCTAGCTACTGCATATGTTGTCTTTGTCCTGACAGCTTGACCCAAAAAGAAACCCAGTGTCTCCATTTAAAGAAATGCCCCTCCCTTATAGCATTTGTCCTTATAGCAACTTACTAAATATATGGGCATAATGGTGAGGGATTCCATAGCATCATTCTGAAAAACAAATGACTATTTTGTGATATTTATTCCTGTCCTTAAAATTCATTTTAGATACCAAAGGGGTACTTATGGTCCTTTAACTCTATGCAGCCTTTTGCTATCTTGGTGTCCTCCTCCCCATTAGCATACTCAGTCTTCTATTCTCTCATCTCGGTCTCTGCCCTCCTTCCTTTTTAGAGGTATTCACATTTTCTCATGCAGAAGAGCTTTTGTTTGTTTGTTTTTTGCTTAGGATATCTTCTACTTAAAAAAACTTAAAGTAATTTGTCAAACACAGTTCACTCCCTGAGAGAAGTTTGGATAACAGCTCTTAAAATAATAAAAATTTCACTGCACTAGAGAATTCTTTCCTTGCACATCTGCCTCTTATGCCCTGTTTGTATGTCTCCAGAGCCAAACAAAATAGATGTCCAGTAAATATTTGTTGTCAAATGAATTAATGCTTTATTAATTAGAGCTATCCTCCTAGACAACCAAGTGTCCTCTTAATAAACTTAAACCTCACATTTTATGATCATTGGCTTTACAGACAGAGTTCCCACTCAGTAGAAAATTCTTCTTCAGGACCAAGAGAGATTTAGTCACATGTGGTTCTTACACTCTTCAAGAGTTCTCTTCCCCAGGTGGGGATGACTATCGCATTGCTCAGGAAGTAAGCTCTCACCTCATGGTCCTCTTTGCCTCAAACTGAAAGACCACCATAGTTCCTATGGTCAGCAAATGTTAATGAAAACCGCTTTGCATGGATTGATCTTAATAGCCAAACCATTTGCTTCTGTTGAAAATGTTCAAACAGGTTTCATCAAAGATATATTTGTCATGGAATGTTTATAAATACAAAAACTATAAAGAAAGATATATCAAAACTTCATCTAACCACCATCTGGATTTTTAAAATGTTATTATTTTTGTTATACTTGATGCAGATCTTTTTCCAAAGGAGATAAAGCATTAGATATACAGTTGAACCTTTAGCTTTACCCATTTATAACCACAATTATAAAGATAATTATTTGTCTGTCTTGTCCATGTTTTCTACCTTTATGACAATATAGTTATGTGTGTCATATTAGTGGTATAATATTAAATGTTAGTAATTTTATCATTCAAGTTTATGATTTCAAGCTGTATGTGTGTTATACATATAGTCTTAATTCATTCTTTTCAACTGCTGTATAATATATATTTGACTATAGGAAATAAGTTTTATATATTCATTCTCTTAGCATTTGACATTTTGTTTGATTACATAATTTTGCTACTACAAACAATATTGTATATATTTGTATATCTCTGTGCCCATGTACAAAGTTTGTCCAAATCATGTTCACAATTTCTTCACTAACTGAATTATCAGTTTTTTTCTTAGTGCATCATAAAGGTTGTCTAGTTTGCAGGATTGGTTTCAACTTTGTTTACTGTTTCTTTCATTCTACAGATCTTTTATGTGTAGTTAGTGCATAATTTTTTAATGTGTTAGAAACTTTCTTTTATGGCTTGTACCTATTGTGTCACGTTTAAGAAATCCTCCCTTATCTTCAACATCAGAAAGATGTTTTCATTTAAAAGTTATAAATTTCTCACATTTAGCAAATGTCGAATTTATTTTTGTGTATGTTCTGTGGTTAAGATGTAATTTTTTTCTCATATGGAAATCAAATTGTCTAATACCATTTACGACATAATATGACTTCATCCCAATGTTTTTTTTTTTTACAAATAGTTTATTGTCAAATTAGCTTCCACATAACACCCAGTGCTCCTCCCCACAAGTGTCCTTCTCCATGCCCATCCCTTCCTCCCCCCCACATCCATCAGTCCTCAGTTTTTGTCAGCATTCAAGAGTCTCTCATGGTTTGCCTCTCTCCCTTTCCCCCACCATTTCCCCCCTTCTTCTCCCCCTCGTTCCTCAGTTAAGTTCCTCCTAATCCTCCTATACGTGCAAACATATGATATTTGTCCTTCTCTGCCTGACTTATTTCGCTCAGCATAATACCCTCAAGGTCCATCCATGTTGCTACACATGGCTAGATTTCATTGTTTCACATTGCCATGTAGTATTCCATGGTATAGATAAACCACATCTTCTTGATCCATTTGCCCGTGGATGGACACTTAGGCTCTTTCCATGTTTTAGCTATTGTGGAGAGTGCTGCTATGAACATCGGGGTACATGTGCTCCTATGCATCAGCATTTCTGTATCCCTTGGGTATATTCCTAGCAGTGCCCTTCCTGGGTCATAGGGGAGTTCTATTGTTAGTTTCCTGAGGAACCTCCACACTGTTTTCCAAAGGGGCTGTACCAGTTTACATTCCCACCAATAGTGTAGGAGGGTACCCGTTTCTCCACATCCTCGCCAGCATCTAGAGTTCTCTGATTTGCTCATTTTAGCCACTCTGACTGGCGTGAGGTGGTATCTCAGTGTGGTTTTGATTTGTATTTCCCTGATGAGGAGGGATGCTGAGCATCGTTTCATGTGTCTGTTGGCCATCTGGATGTCCTCTTTGGAGAAGTGTCTGTTCATGTCTTCTGCCCATTTCTTCACTGGGTTGTTTGTTTTTCGGGCGTGTAGTTTGGTGAGTTCCTTATAGATTCTGGATATTAACCCTTTATCTGATATGTCATTTGCAACTATCTTTTCCCATTCCGTTGGTTGCCTATTAATTTTCTGGGTTGTTTCCTTGGCTGTGCAGAAGCTTTTAATCTTGATGAGGTCCCAACAGTTTATTTTTGCTCTTGATTCCCTTGCTTTTGGGGATGTGTCAAGTAAGAAGTTGCTGCGGTGGAGGTCAAGGAGGTTGTTTCCTGCTTTCTCCTCTAGGGTGTTGATAGTTTCCTGTCTCACGTTCAGGTCCTTTATCCATTTTGAGTTGATTTTTGTGCATGGTGTGAGAAAATGATCTAGTTTCATTCTTCTGCATGTTGCTGTCCAGTTCTCCCAACACCATGTGTTAAAGAGGCTGTCTTTTTTCCATGGGATATTCTTTCCTGCTTTGTCAAAGATCAGTTGGCTGTATACTTTTGGGTCCACTTCTGAGTTCTCAATTCTGTTCCATTGGTCTATGTGTCTGTTTTTGTGCCAATACCATACTATCTTGATGATGACAGCTTTGTAGTAGAAGCTAAAGTCTGGGATGGTGATACCTCCCGTTTTGGTTTTATTTTTCAGTATTACTTTGGCTATTCGGACTTCATCCCAATGCTTTTAAAGGTATGTCTGTCATATATGAAATCCTCAGAATATGGCTCTTTCTAGTTCCTTAGTTTAATCTATTGCTATTGTAGTGAATCTTCCTCTTCTTAGATTTTTACTTTAATTCTTTTAATAGACTTTGGTTTTTAGAAAGTTTTAGATTTACAGAGAAGTTGAATAGATGGTACAGAGAGTTACCATATTACCCCCCAACACACCCACATAGCCTCCCCTATTATTAACAATTTGCATTAGTATGGCATATTTGTTACAATTAGTGAACCAATATTGATATATTATTATTAAGTAAAGTCCATCATTTATTCAGATTTTCTTAGTTTTTACCTAATGTTCTTTCTGTTCCAAGATCTCATCCAGGATACAAAATCACATTTAGTCACTATCTCTGTAGGCCCCTCTTGGCTGTGATAGTTTCTTTTTTTTCTTTTTTTCTTTTTTTTAATGTTTACTTATTTTTGAGAGAGAGAGAGACAGAGTGATAGTGGGGTAGGGGCAGAGAGAGAGGGAGACACAGAATCCCAAACAGGCTCCAGGCTCTTAGCTGTCAGCACAGAACCTGATGCAGAGCTCGAGCTCACAAACTGTGAGATCATGAGCTGAGGTGAAGTCGGATGTTTAACTGACTGAGCCACCCAGGCGCCCCAGCTATGACAGTTTCTAAGACTGCCCTTGCTTTTTTTTTTTTTTTTTTGCTGTTTTTAAATAATGGTTTGATTTTATTTTTAATTATTTTTTGTAGTTCCCTCAGGCAGCAGTGAATGTTTTGTTTTTACCTTTTTTACCTGAAATGTAATTAACATACAATATTAACAATACTTTCAGGTATACAGTATATTAATAACATATGGTAATAGACTTTCATTGTTTTAGATGACCTTGACACTTTTGAGGAATATGGACTGGTCAGGCATATTGTAAGTTATGCCTCTGTTGAAATTTTTTTGATGTTTTCGTCATGATTAGACTGGCCTGGACCTTTACTTTTCTTAAAGACTTTAGGATCAATTGCTCAACTTCATGAAAAATCCCATTGATATTTTAAAAGTTGGAATTGCAATGAGCTTGTACATTTCTTTATGAAAAGTAAACCTTCTTATCTATGTATATAGTATATTACCCTTTTGTATGTTTTAATTCATGTCCTTCAATAAATTGTTATCATTTTCTTCATAAAAATCTTACATATTTTTATTAGCCTTATTTCAAACTACAGTTTCTGCAGCTGTGAATATGATCTTTTTTGTCATTACATTTTCTAATTGGCTGCTGCTAGTATATACAAACTATTAATTTTTGTATGTCGATCCAACGTCCACTGACTTAGCTGAAGTCGTATTTCATCTGATAGTTTTTCTATAGGTTGTCTTAGGTCTAAGTATAAATAATACTATGAGTAAAATAAGTAACTGTGATGGTTCATTTTATGTGTCAGCTTGACTGGGTCTCAGAGTGCTCAGACATTTGACCAAACATTATTCTGGGTGTGTCTAGATGAGATTAGCATTAATTGGTAGACTGAGTGAAGCAGGTGGCTCTCTCTGATATGGATGGACCTTAGTCAACCAGTTGAAAGGCTGAATAGAACAAAAAGACTGAATTAGAGGGAACTCCTCCTGCCCTACTGAGCTGGGACATTGGTCTTCTCCTGCCTTTGGACTAAAACCTCAGCACTTCTTGATTCAGAAGCATATAGGAACAAATAGAACAAAATGATGTTGTAAATGTTTTAATGCATTTTGAAATAATATGTGTATCCTAGTTTTCTATAGGTGTCTATTAGAATGGACATAATTTTTTCAAATCTTCCTCACTAAATTTCTATTTGTTTACTGTTTTTGAGAGAAATATATTAAAATCTCCCTCTATAATTTTGGATCGGTCAATTTCTCCTTATGCGCGTGCACACACACACACACACACACACACACCCTGTTGGTCCCGTTTCTCTGGAGAGCCTTATATAATACAGTATGTTTCTTAAAATAGCACAAAGTAGAGTTTTGTGTGTTGATCTAAAATGATCATCTTTGTCTAGTAACTTGGAAAGTCCATAAATATGCCTTACTTAACATCTAACATGTCCTGTAGGGTGGTCTGATTGGATGGGGGTCACCAAATGTGGGGCATCCCCATCAAGTGGGGGCCAGTGGTGTGGGCGGTGGAAGAATTCGCCCAAGACAGAACAAAAAAGAGAAGGTTATTGAAGACACTGCCAAGGGAGCAACAGGCAGGACAGTAGAGCAGAGACTGTCTGCCACGAGGCGGTGGTGAGGGACCACAGTTAGAGGGCAGAGTGAGGGAGTATGGGGATGTATGGAATTTTCCCTTTTTTGGAATCTTAGGAACTGTGCCTGGTTGTAACTGGTCAGTTAGGGCCAATGGCTCTTTCAAGGTGGGTTGCTTAATGAGCCTGCTTGCATTCAGCTCAGTGGTCACTGTGGGCCCTTTGGCCTTGCTCTACATATTTGGTCATCCGTGATCTATTATGCTTTCTCTCTTATTTATTCCTGCTCTTTCCTTTCTGTGCTGTATTTTATTTTAAAAACTATGTAGTCTTATTTAATTGTTTTGCTCTTTAATATATTAGAAAGAACACATGCAATTAATTACTTTCATAGTTATTTTTCTAATTTAAAATATAATATTTTAGCTTAAATTTTTCTGTGGATCAGTGTTTAAGGCTCAAGATTCAAACAGAGCCTTGCCAAATGCTTCAGAAAACGCTCCTTGTGTTCCATCCCAGTTAAGGTTGGTAGCTTCCCCTCCAAAATAATAACTCCATCCAGACTTTTCTTGTAATCTCTTCTTTGTATACCTTTAGGATTTTATCACCCAGGGCACCTGGCTGGCTCAGTCAGTTGGGCATCCAACTCTTGATTTCAGCTCAGGTCATGATCCTAGAGTTGTGGGTTTGAGCTCCACATTGGGCTCCATGCTAGGCATGGAGTCTGCTTAAGAGTCTCTCTCTCCCCCTCTGTCCCTCTCCCCCACTTGTGAATACTCTTTCTCTCTTAAAAAAAAAAAAAAAAAGATAATAGGATTTTGTCACCCTTGTAAGCATCCTTTGGTCTAACCCATAATTTGTCTCTTAATTCTTTTTTAACTTCATTTTCCCCTCCATTCTTTTATTTTCCTTATAACTTACGTGTTGAAAATCAAATTTTAACCCATAGAGTTTCCTATAAAGCTCTCTTTGCTGAACACATACTCATGGTTCAATTCAACATGTTTTTGGTCCTTTCTATTTTCTGCATATGAGCAATTGGATCTGGAGACAAACCCAACCCCACTATTAGACAATAGGAGGTATATAATGTCTTTCTCTCTTCTTATGATGTTAGTAACCATTGCTGGTCAGCATTGTAGGTTGAAAAATGACAACATTAAGTTCTATTATTTTGTTTTCATTTATTAGCTGGAAATAATTTTATAAGGAGATATTTTCCCTTATCTACCATTTGGTTACTGTGTGGTAGAATTCATAGAGAAAAAGGATAAACTCTTGATTTTTTTCTTTTATTCACCCAGTTTTCAAATTAATGAATTGGTTCCCTGTCATTCTCAGAAGGTGACCAATTTGTCAGAAAAATTCCATGTATTTAAAAATATTAGATGGATTTTAATCTTTTACAATTTTCATCCTTAATAAAACTTAATTTTTGAATGTTAATTATATCTCAGTAAAGTGGTTAACAAAAACTCAAAATGTTCTACCTTTCTCTAGTAGTATTCTCTTCAAGTTGGCTATGATGGCTTTTGGGTTTTTTTCTTGTTTTTTGTTTGGTTTGTTTTGTTTTGTTTACATTCTAATCATCTTTGACAACTTTCTCACTATCTGGTATAATATATAAAATAATTATATAATTAATTACATACATTGAAGCACTTTGTAAGATCATACTGATACTTCCAATTCAAATTCAGAACTACAAGGTTTTGGCTTAGCATCTTCTGTAATAGATCAGTATCTCCTTTACTCCACTCTGAGAATCAGTTCTCAAAGACACAATAATGATAGATATCTCATAATTTCTCATTTGCTTTATCCACTCTTCACATACAATACTTAAAATAACAGTTTAATATTACCACCACCTATTATAGTTACTGAAAACAGTTAAAATTTTTATTTGTGTGTGTTCTCCTCCTTCTCCCCCACACTTTTTTAACACTTACTTATTTTTTAGAGAAAGCAAGTGAGAGGAAGAGGCAGAGGGAAAGGGGGACAGAAGATCCAAAGTGGGCTCTGTGCTGACAGCAGAGAGCCTGATGCAGGGCTCGAACCCATGAACCATAAGATCATGACCTGAGCCAAAGTCAGATCCTCAACCGACTGAGTCACCCAGGCTCTACCCCACTCCCACATTTTTATGATTGGATATATCTATATTTTCAAATCATTTAGCTGTTGCCTATTTTAACCTCTTCTTTTAAGCCTCATTTAGTCTTATTTCTGCAAATAACTATATGTTTAATATTTACCACAAGTCTTTAGATCAGTGCCTCACTAGTCATTTTGCTTGCCTGAAGCTTATTTTCCAGTAGATTCCGTAGCAAAATCTCATGGGAACATATTTCCTGAGTTCTTGAGTGTTGATGACTGTTTCTGTGTTCTTTATATTTGAAAGCCAGTTTTGTTGAACATAAAATTCTTGGCTCGTATTTTCTTTCCTTGACTATCTTAAATATGTTACTATAGTTTTCTGTGGCATAAGCATTAATATCAAAAACCCCAATGACAATCTAGTTTTATTTCCCTTGTAAGTTCTTGCTATTTTTGCCCAGAAGCTGAACGGATTTTCCCTGTTTCTGTAACATCCAATAATTTTACTAGAATATGTGTTGGTGTTGGTCCTTCTTCTTAGGTGTACAATGTCCTTTTTCAAAGTGTTATTTAAAACCTTATTTTATTTCAGCAAAGTATCTTTGAATTACAGCTTGCCTTATTTTCTTGTTCTTTCACTTCCCTTCATCACAGACTCCTATTATCAGTATTTTGGATCTTCTTCAATATTTGCCATTTTCTCTCAACACTTCTTTTGTCTCTTTTCTTTCTCTTGACTGTAATGTTTTCTTTTGAATTCATGTTCTATCTCATTTCAGATATTTGTTGTGTTTATCCACTCTTGTTTTCCTTCTAGTTCAGTCATTTCTAAAATGGTGTTTTTCTTCCATTTTTAATTCTTTACTAAGTCTGTCATCACATTTCTTAGGTTTTCTAATTCTTATTTATGTTATTCTTTCATGTCTGGTATCTTTCCTTCATCTTTTTAGTTTGTTTTTAAATAATTCATTATAGTTTTATCTGTTTTGTGAACATGTCTTTCTGGCATGCTTTCCCTGTCTGTGGGGATGTTATTCTACTTTTTAATCTCTTTTTTTTCTATAATAACTTTGTATGAGGTTTGGCCTTCCTACTTTTGTGTTGCTTATTTTTATGTGAATTTAGTTTTCCTGAACTTTTTAGAGGGAGACTTGGTTCAGAGAGAAATTCTAACTGCACAGAATAAATTCCTGTTTCTGTATAGGTTTTAAAAATACAGGAGCTTGTTTTCTGAACACTCCTGAGCTCTGTTGCCTCTATACTTCTCCTCCAGAGAGTGCCTCCTTGGTATGCAGTGCCTCCTTATGGTATGGAGCCCTATCCTACAGGGGAGTTCTGCTGGGTCTGTTCTGAGGTTTCATGGAGTACAATGCTTCAGCTATATTATGCTTATAGTAAGCCCTTTAATGCTCACATAGAGACAAAAGCCTCCCCAATTTTATCTACTTTCTCAAACCAACTGAGTTTGCTTCCCAGGAAATAACTTGAGCTATGCATTCTCCCGCCCACAGTCCTTCTGCTTTCTCTAGCACAGCCATGGATAACACACAATCTTGTGGCTATGGTGGTTTTGCCACTCCCTTATATTTGATTTTTGAAGATGCCTTGTCAGCTGGTTTGGCTATCAGTGATATCCCTGAATGTTATTTTGTAATCTGTATGCTCCATCTCCTTTTATGTGAGGATTTAAGAAGACCCAAAAGCTATACAGCCATGACCAAAGTCATCATCCCTAATATCCCTGTTCTTGAGATTTTACTCACTGATGCTCACTTGATTAGTTTTAGTGTGTCTTCTATTAGTGTTCTAGAATGTTTATGTGAGGAAGATACATAAATTATGTATTTTCCAAGCTCTTCTTATCTTGTAATTTTGTTCACATAAAACTTTGCTGAATACAGAATTCTTGAATCTCAACCATTTCCTTTTAAGACTTGTTATCTAGTTTTTTTGTATTGTAAAAGAAATGAAATACCAGGTTTCTTTCTTTTTTTCTCTTATTTTTACATCAGTTTTTGTGATGTTGTTGTTGTTAATGGTGTTTATTGTTGTTGCTGTTTATTAGATGGTTACATGTTTGTATAGTTTAATTTTTTTTCTAAATACACTTAATTCAGCTTTGCTAATACTGAAACCTGCAGCAGTGATCTTCAAACTGAAGTTCACATATCCCTGGTTGTATAGAAAGACTTTCCAATGTACTTATGGGAGATGAATAGCTTTAAAGAAATCAATTCCCATATGTTCAGCTTCTATGTGTAATTTTTCTTATAACTGATCTACATAGGAAAAGACATACCATCAAGACACCATGAGGTTCTTCTTTCCTTTCACAATTGTCTTTTTCTCACATTAGAAGAGAAACTTATAGCTCTCACTCATCCAAATCTTAGGTACTGTTGCAGTTTAAAACAAAAAAACAAAAAACAGCTGTAAGTTCTTTGACACTCCTTCCATAGAGATGTGGAGTCTATGTGTCCTCTAGATCTGAGCTAGGTTATGGCTGTTTTGACCAATACAATATAGCAGAAGAGGTGTTATATGATTTCCAAGACCAGGTTATACAAGACACTGTAGGTTCTGTTTTATTTGCTGGAATACTGAGCCTGGCAGCATTAGTCCTATAAGAAGTCTTACTGCTCGTTTTAAGTTTATTTATTTTGAGAGAGAAAGTGTGTGTGTGCACAAGTGGGGGAGGGGCAGAGAGAGAAGAGAGAGAGAATACCAAGCAAGGCTTGAACCCATGAACCATGAGATCATGATTTGAGCCAAAATCAAAAGTCAGATGCTGAACTAACTGAACCATCCAGGTGCCCCAGAAGTCTTACATGCAGAGGCTATGTGTGGGCCCTCTCATGGACAGTTCTGGCTGAGCTTAGTCTTAGGTCAGCCAGTCCAGGCACTAGCCTATAAGTGAAGGAACTTACAGACAACTCCAGCCCAAGTCTTCAGAGTCACCCCAGCTGAGCCCAGACATCATGGAGAATAATATCTTACAAGTTCCTGACCCACAGAAATCTGTAAACATAACAAAATGGTTGCTTTATGTCCCTGAGTTTTGGAGTGGTGGTTAAGTAGCAATAGTAACTGAAACAGGTGCATTGGCCTAGGGTTTAAAAGCCTCTGGAATGACAAAGGGACAATTTGACATGTTGCTGTAGATGTTGACAAAGAGAAAGACTCCAGTGACTGGATAGCACATATTGTTGCATGTCACATGGTTTCTAAATCTTTGTTTTCAACAAAATTTATAAAAACTTCATAGATTTATCAGCTAATAGATAATTTAAATAATTTTATATTTGATAGCTATGTGATTTTTTGGTGTACAAATCAGAAGAAATTCAAAGAAGACGTGGCATTTCTATAGCAAAATTCTTTGCATTTTTATTTATGTGAATAAGAGTTCTCATTTTTATCTATAAAAAATTTTTTAAAGGAAATTATTAATGATCATATGAACTTATTGACCAAAAGATAAATAGCCCTAATGATCTCATTAATAACTGCATTCCCAATAAAACCATGTATTTTGGGGGGCACCTGGGTGGCTCAGTCAGTTAATCCACTGACTACGGCTCAGGTCATGATCTCACATTTTGTGGATTCAAGCCCTGCATCCAACTCTGTCCTGACAGCTCAGAACCTGGAGCCTGCTTTGGATTCTGTGTCTCCCTCTCTCTCTGCTCCTCCCCAACTTGTGCTCTGTCACTGTCTCTCTCTCTCTCTCAAAAAAAAATAAATAAACACTAAAAATTTTTTAACCATGTATTTATTATTAATAATAATAAATAATAATAATTAATAATTTACAATATTCTAATTTATAATATTTTTATTAGTTAGATATGAAAAAATTAATGATAGCTCAAAATGTGTAACTTTTAGAGCCCAGGGTTACTGAAATTTTTTAAAGTTTAAATGTGTATTCATATTTCTGGTGTTGAATTGAAATATGATCAATTAAAAAATTCTTAGATTACATTATATTAATATAAATCCTATAGAGAAGGGAAAAGTGAACTAAAAATGTGAGGAACTATTTTAAATTTCCCACTATTAAAGATGAGTTTGTTCAAATACTCATTGCAGAAATGGTCATTATAAAAGTGGTTAAGTCATGTAGATTCTGTTGGCTACAAAATAAATTTTTTTGTTTTAAAATACTAATGTTCGTAATATATTAAACTGTAGATCCTTTGCAACTACTTAAACTTATGATATCAACTTAAAAATGTATGAAACATCTAAATGTATTTACTACTTATAACTCATTGAGCCTTTTTAATCTCTTCCTACATCCTAAGCAACTAACTCCCTTTTAATCTTAGTCTACTGTCTTATCATCTTCACTTTCCTCTTTTGTTTCATAAAAGACACATTTTTGAGAATTCTACTGAGAACACAAAACAGATGCTTTCAAAGATTTTCTTTGGAATCCTTTAGTTAACTGATTTTCTTACACAAAATTTTTTCTTTTTATCTTTAATGAACCATTTACCATTTCTTATATTATATAATATTTTCACAAGCCATTTGTTGGGGTTTTTTTTTCGTGTGTTGATTCACGTGCCTCTGATTGTCTACTTCCTCCTCAGAAGTGTGATTATATTACCTGTACATGTAAGCAGTAGAAATAGCTGTGATTTCCCATGTATTTCTTCCTAAATCTGCTATATCTTTCAGGATTCTATATGTGATTAGGTTCATGCAAATTCTTCCTACAGAATGGAAGACTTTGGTATTCCTTTTGGCATTGGAATATTGCATTGCTTTTAGTGATTTTCATGAGTGCTTCTATAATAAAACAAATTGGAATTATTAACCAGTCACTCTGATAATCTTTAAGTTAAGGATGAGAAGCTTTCAAATGTTTATATTCATGTGGCAATCTTTGTTTGTATAGAGTCATAAGGGGAATGGAGTATGTTGAGAATGCACTGCTGGCCACACTTTTTTAAAAATAGAAACAACAGAGACCAGTGACTCTCACAAGTGGCAGGAAGAGGTGTGTGGCAATGAATCCCAACTCACAGTTCACTGAAAATCAGCATGCTATAAGATGCTGATCTCTGATTCGAGCATTTCCTCAGCCCAGCTGCTGCTTAAGAGCCGTTAAGAAACACAATACTCTTCAAACCATGGTGTTGGCTAATATCCATTTGTATTTGGTTCTCACAAAGGCTAATATTTAATACCATCAGAGCTCACTCTGGGAGGGGTAGGGGGATGTGTGAGCCTAACCTCTTAGAGCCAAAAATATCCCCCAGGCACAAACAAAAACACGTGTTCATTAAGTTGCAGAAACATTTTCCTATACTCAGCAAAATTGTAAGGAAAATTAGTATAATAAGGACAGTTCTCCAAATAGTGTTGAACTGTATAGATGGCACCTATGGTATTTTCTGCTGTCTTTTGTTGACCCACATAGTTAACATGGAAACTTCCATGTAAATACAATACAACCTATCCTCACTCCCTCAAAATTTCACTGGCCTATAGGCAGATACCAGATCAAAGCTAAGCCCATCTAGTGTCCCATCTCTCCTGCGCCAGCTTATGGTCCCAGGGTGAATACCTGTACCTGTGCCAGTAAGTTCCACATTGCATAACTGAGGAAGTTAGATCAGTCTCTTCTCAGTGGTGAAGAAGGAAACTCATACAGTTGTTTCTGCCATGTGAGAAAGCCAGACAGCACCAATGGAGATGGTTCTGATTGTAATGGGGAACTGTCTGCATCTTGACCACTTGTATAGCTAAAATCTAACTCTTTTGGATTCCCTGAGAGAACCAAAGATCTTTAAAATGTATCCCTATGGGGACGCCTGGGTGGCTTAGTCGGTTAAGCGTCCGACTTTCGCTTAGGTCATGATCTCGCGGTTCGTGGGTTCGAGCCCCGCATCGGGCTCTGTGCTGACTGCCAGCTCGGAGCCTGGAGCCTATTTCAGAGTCTGTGTCTCCCTCTCTCTCTGACCCTCCCCTGCTCACACTGTCTCTCTGTCTCTCTCTCCTAGAAATAAATAAAAATATTAAAAAAAAAAACCCTACTCTTTAAAAAAATAAAAATAAAAATAAATAAATAAATAAATAAATAAATAAATAAATAAATAAATAAAATGTATCCCTATGTGTGATTAAAATACCTTGAGTTTGCTGTCTGGATTTGCACACAATGGATTCCTGACTTGAAAAAGTAGGATTATCAGACCTGACCACAAATGAGTTACCAGTCTTTATTTTTATGAACTAGAAAAGTGTATCATTCCTCTTGGTCATCAAATCTTTGCTTTTGCCTGCTCCTTATAGTTTTCTATTTTGCTCCACTTGGGGTTAGAAAATTCTTCTTTCAAAATGGCTTTTTGTGAACAGTGATTGCTCTGAGAGTTTATCTAGATAGGACTGTTTCCATATGCACATTGCTCGATTGATAAATGTAGTAAAATATCCAGCACTGTGGATTTTACTGCCAAAATTCTCTTAGAAATGGAAACCAGAACAGCTTTTTTTTTTTAAGATAGGCCATATGCCAAGATTTTGTTCATTTAAGGAAGAATATAGGAAGTAAAATAAATGAAAAAAATATAAGTCACATCCCCAAGAAAATTGTGCACTGCTACACAGGGGTAGAGAGCAAGGCCACCACACAGCATGTGCAGATCTCAACAAGAAGGCTGGGGAATCACCATCCCTGCCATAATGGTGGAAGCCATGAGAATGTGCATCCCTGTAATGAGAGGGTATGGTGTGTGTGTGTGTGTGTGTGTGTGTGTGTGTGTGTGTTCAGTCTCTCAAGCAATTGAGATTATGAGTAAAAAAAGAAATTTCCCCCAGAGAGATACACCAAGTGGAAGGGGGAGTGGTAGCCCATAGTTACCACATTCCAGCTTTGGCATAGCTACTCTTCAATATCCTTCTTGCCTTGCCTTTTCAACCTCTGTTCTCAATTCTATGTCAAGGTCACCCTCATACATACATACTATGGAGAAGGAATCCTCTCCTGGGGATTCTTTCATGTTCAAAGGAACTCCTGCTAGAAATGTAGTTCTCTTTAAAGACATACACATGAACAGAAGAGGATGGCCAACTGTACCACACCTTCTGAATCGAGCAGGTGCTGAGACTGCCTTCTCCACCTCCCATTTGAGACACATATAATTAAAGCTTTCCTCCTTCTGTTCTGTACACAGGTGCTGGTTAGTTCTTACTCTCTGAGAGTTGCTCACACACACCTGGAAATAAGCATCAATCCCTGGATACACAGCCCTGAAGTCTATGCACTAGGATGTCAGACCCTTTCTCCACCCTTTTTTTTTTTTTAAATGTTTATTTATTTCTAGGAGACAGCGTGAGCAGGGGTGGGTCAGAGAGAGAGGGAGTCACAGATTGAAACAGGCTCCAGGCTCTGAGCCGGCAGTCAGCACAGAGCCTGACACGGGGCTCGAACCCACGAACCGTGAGATCATGACCTAAGCGAAAGTCGGACGCTTAACCAACTAAGCCACCCAGGCACCCCTCTCCACCCTTTTCTTTTCATTTCTTCTGTTCATCCAGAAGATGCTGCTCTTGCTGTAGATGTTGATTGCAACTTCTAGCACATGGAATTAATTAATTGCCAATTTGGTCAAACAGCCTTGCTGTATTTGTTTTAGATTCTCCTTCTTTCCAGTTATTTACAGCAGAGGAAATCAAGGAATTAGGCATTGAAGAGTAATTAGTTATTCCACAAAAAAATGGACAGTCACAGCAATGTATAGGACACAAGCAGAAGTTTGGCATTGCTGATTATAGAACAAGAACTCAGGAGCTGAACCCCATTGGCCCAGTGAGTATTTGGGATAAGTTAGGAGAGCATGCCCACGAATCATGTCAAGAAAATACTTCTTACAATGAGAAAGAATGAAATCTGTCCATGTGTAGCAACATGGATGGACCTTGAGGATGTTATGCTGAGCGAAATAAGTCAGGCAGAGAAGGACAAACACCATATGTTTGCACAAATAGGAGTATTGGGAGAAACTTAACGGAGGACCGTGGGAGAGAAGAAGGGGGAAATAGTGGGGGAGGGGGAGAGAGGCAAACCATGAGAGACTCTTGAATGCTGAGAACAAACTGAGGACTGATGGGTGAGGGGGGAGGGGGGATATGAGCATGGAGGAGGGCACTTGTGGGGATGAGCACTGGGTGTTATATGGAAACCAACTTGACAATAAACTATTTGTAAAAAAAAAAAAAAAAAAAAAAGAAAAAAAGAAGGAAAAGAAAATACCTCCTAAAGTTTGTTGGTCTATGATTCTTCTGCCCAGAAAGTTTCTAACAACAAGAGCCAGAACAAGACGCCATAGATGACTAGAAAGGGCAATTCTTAAAGGAGCTTTTAGTTTGCCATATTCTTCAGTTCCAGTAGTTAAATGAAGGAAAAGATGAGTAGGACAGGGCTTAGCCTTTCTATAGGCTCCAGCAAAGTTGCAGATGTGGTACATGTCCCCACATGAGCATTGTAGCATAATATATATGATTGGATGTTGGGAGAAAGAAATGACTTGAACTGGGGCTTCACTTAGGAAGGGTCTCAATCATCCATTTTGAAAAACATCAGCCAATACTGGATGAACAAGTTGTCCTGGACACAATTCCTTCCGAAGAGCTGGACTATTCTGAGAATGAAGTTCAGTAGTCCTAATCAACCAGCACCACAAAACTGCAAATTTATAAAAACTGAGTTAGCATGCAGGAGTTCAGTTCCAAGAGTTCTTCTTATGAAGAAGGATGGGCTGTATGTGACATATGCTCTACAGCAGTGGCTGTCCCAGGCCCTGACTTCAGGTGTGCAAGTGAGCAGCTAACCCTGGAAACCTCACACTTTTGTCAGGCACAACAGCGTACATGGGGAAGGGTTAGCTACAATTAAAAGTTTCTTTAAAAAACAGCTGAGGGACTCCTGGGGGGGGGGGGCAGGGGTTCAGTCGGTTAAGTGTCGGACTTCTGCCCAGGTTGTGATCTCACAGTTCGTGAGTTTGAGCCTCATATTGGGCTCACTGCTGTTACCACAGAGCCACTTTGGATTTTCTGTCCCCCTCCCTCCCTTTCCCCCCTGCCCTCCCTCTCAAAAATAAATAAACTTTAAAAAAAAAAGTAGAGCTGAGCAGTGGGGGACCCTGACCAGGCACATCATTTACTCCTCTAACTCTATTCTCTCAAGCATAAAAGGGGGGGATTAAGTTCAGTGATCTCTAAGGGTCCTTTTTGAGAGGAAAAATCAAGATTACTTTATGATTATTTAATAGATTTCAGGTAACTCAGTGGCATATAAGTTTTTTTAATTACTTCTGTGATAAATGACATACTTGAAACATTATTAGTGCAATAGTCAGGTGCCAGACAGCACACCACATCCTCCTAGTATTTTCCCTTGAGTCTTAAAAACTACCAACTGGGGAGCCTGGGTAGCTCAGTTGGTTAAACATCTGACTTCAGGTCATGATCTTGCAGTTTGCGGGTTCAAGCCCCACATCAGGCTCTGTGCTGACAGCTCAGAGCCTGGATCCTGCTACAGATTCTGTGTCTCCCTCTCTCTCTGCCCCACCCCTGCTCACGGTCTGTCTCTCTGTCCCTCAAAAATAAATAAACATTAAAAAAATTTTAAAGAAAAGTACCGACTGATGTGGCAGAGATGATCAGCGTGTGAGATAGGTCTGTTATGGAAATGGGACGTATATTGTAGACACCTTTGTTCATGACAAGGCACACACTTTGGTCACATCTCTTACACTGGCTCTTAGTGAGAAAAAAATTATTTTAGCTCAAAATAGAGGACATTACAAAGATTAATTAAATACTATAGCAACTTTAAAGTCAGCACCTTAGGGATTAGGAGATGAGTGTGACCTCTGAATGATTTGTGTGTAGGAGAACTGTATGAGTGTATGTGGAGGGCAGCTTCTACACGTGTTTGCCAACAAAAGCACAAGTGCTAAATTCACACTCAGTTTGGGCCTTTAAAAGAAATTCAAGACTTACTTAGAAAGAGAGGAAGAACTACTACCTAATAGTTATTAAAAAGTGGACCTAATCAATGACACCAGATACTGATTCTTTGAAGAGATCAATAAACCGGGCTCAGTAAGAAAAAAAGGAGTCACAAACTACTAACACCAGAAATGAAAGGGGGGACATCACTGCAAACCCCATGGAAATTGAAAGGATAATTTAAAAAAATACTGTGAACAATTCTGTGCTCAGAAATTTGATAACCTACACGAAATGGACCAATTTCTTGAAAGACAAATCTGACAAAACTCACACAAGGTGAAAGAGACTATCTGAGTAGGCATGTATGGAAAAATTGAACCAATAACTAATAACTTATGTTTTCAAGCCCAGAAGGGAAATTCTTTTCATTTTAAATCCTCCACAAAGAGAATGTTTAATTAACTAAGATTAATTAATTAATTAATTAATTAATAAGGTTGCTCTTTCTGGTGTGGCCAGTCCCATCCTAAGACTATTAGGTGTGACCAGCTGAGGGAGGAGAGAAAGGAGGAGGAGGAGGAGGAAGAGGAAGAGAGATGGGAGGAGAGAGGAAAGGAAAGAAGGGGAGAGGACAGGTCAGGAAAAGAAGGTTTCTTTTGAAAAGGTGATTCATTTCCCAAGCCCATGACCACTACCCAGTAAGAACTGCCATTTACTTTATTTTTCTCAGTCAGAGTGTTGGCTTCTTAAACTCTACAACTACCCTAAAAGATGTTCAGGGCTTTGCAGATGAGGAAACAGAGAGTCAAGGCTGCAAGTAAATGGTCCTAAGTCCTCCAAGACTGCAAAAAGACTCAGGGACCAGAAGCCAGGTCTTCTGGCCCCATGTTCCTGTTCTTTCCAATACAACTTACAGGCTCTGTTTTTTACATGTAGGTCAGTCAGGGTGCTCTCCTTTTTATTCCAACTCTGCAAATTTTAGACTTTCCTAAAGTGCTCAGAACAGTCTCTTTCCTACTCTATCTGTTAAGTTCTTAGGCTTCTCATAGTTTTTGTGATAAATCAGAGATGCATATCGGCAACTTTGGAACCTGTGGACCACCACCTTGAACCGAAATTTATTGTCAAAAGGATATGCAAACTTTTGCTTTCTTCTGGAATTTTGTCATAATGAGGCAGTCACTTATCTCTTAGATTCTTCCTTCCCAGCCCACCACCACTGCCTATTGGTGAAATTAGCATGTGTATCAAAGAGCTAATGAGGGATCTTCCTGACTGGGCTCACTTCTTTCAAACAAGGGTTAATGGGCTTGTCTTTGTGGGCTGGGGAGGTGGGGTGGGCTAAGTGCAAGGCATTTTGATCCCATTTTACACTCTGCCCTGCATCCAATGCCAAGGATCGTGCTTTTTGCCCATTGCTCTAGTAAAACCCTAACAACTAGCAGCTCTTTATCTATTCTTATCAAACATTTACTGGGAAAAATAACAAAGAATAAAACTAACGTTAGCTAATGTATGTGGTAAAATTTATCATAGATGAAAAACTGAACAATTTAACATAGGAAACAGGGTTGGCAGAAATAATTATTCAAAACAAAACCAACAGTATCTAAAATTGCACATGATTTTAAATGCTTATTAGCTGAGAGTGGAAGGAAGAATCAAATCTTCACATATTTATAAAGTTTGACCTGAGAAATAAGCTTGGTAGAAATAATTTCAGCAAAGGAAAACTCAATGACAGAATGTACAACCAGGTAAAAGGTGAGTCAAAATAAAAGATTCAAACCCCAAAATTGGTTGATCCTGATGGTAATTCTCTTGTTCAAACAAATAAAAAAGTAAAAATGGTTGAACTGTTTATGGAAATGTTATCAAAGAACTGAATTGATTGAACAAAGGCTGATCCTATTTAAAAAAGAAGGCTTTTCAATAAAAATCCATCAATTTTGGTGTAAGCCTTATTAAATATTTGTGTTTAGAAGAAGGGATGAAATGTCTGTGGGGTTAGTATGGTCATAATACTACTAGCTCTTTTGTTCCTTTTTGGTGGGACTGATGTAAAATTACATAAGCATTAACTTTAGCGACTGCAAGTAGTTGCTGTTGAGAAGAGAATATCTATGGAAAAGTTGCCAGTGCAGATACTTGCAGATACTTTGGATTTGGTTCACGTATCACCTTGAATGCAGGAAAAGGTGTCGAATCTAACTTTGCAGGTCCTGCTTGGACTTGTCTTGGGCCTGGGGACCTCAAAGCAGAAAAGAGCAGGCAGTGAATGAAGTAGCTGGAGCCTCCTTAACTCACAGGTTCTTAGAGGTAGATCCCCTCCTTCTGTGACCTCAACTCCTTCCCCTGCCCACTCCACCCTCACCCCCACACCCTTCTTAGCCACATCTGTGGCAGTGTAGAGTTTAGGGAGCAGAATGGAAGGGAAAAGATGTTAAGTAGTCCTGATCTAAGTCAAACATGAGTCAGCATCCATGTACCTGATTCTGAGACTCCACATAACAGGCAGGCATCTGCTAGCAATTAGAACTAAGTTCCCATCCTGAAACCCAGATGAACTCACTCTTGCTCCTGCTATTCCAACACCACTACGGTTATCATCTCATCCTACCCAAGCTAATTCTTAACACACACTGATCGGAATCCGCCCCCAAACTCTGTCCCATGTTGGGGGCAGCCACCTGCCACCAGGCCAACCTGGACTGACCACTAGAATGGCTGTCTATCACAAGGCTCCACCTGTTGGAGGAAGCCCCTGTTTTTGCTCTGGTCCATCTCTATTTGCCAAAGCTACGACCATCATCTGCAGGTAGTATGTTGTGTTTATACAACCAAACTTCTATTACGTGCTCTTGCATCTGCCTCCGCTGCAGGCACCTGTCCCAATGCAGTGGATGTGTCTGATTCAAAGTCTAAATGCTCCCTGTCGGCCTCATCCCTGCTCTTTCTCTGTCCAGCTGTAACAAGATGAGCCCCAGGCAGGCCTCCTTCTTAGAACAGCATTTGCTGTCAAGCCCGTTCTAAGTCAGCCAGGCAGGCGTCCAGCAGGCCCAGATGGACATTTGGTGATATAGAAATGGCTGTGAAATTTCTGTCAGGGATCTCTGGATTAAGTTCAGGACAAGGGGAAACTACACATTACAGGTGTTAAAGAGGTCAGGAGCAAATCCCCACCAAGTACCCACTGCATCCAGACAATGCCTCAGCACCACACCTTTCTGCCTTTTTTTTTTTTTAATGTTTATTTTTAAGAGAGAGAGAGAGAAATAGAGCATGAGTGGGGGAGGGGCAGAGAGAGAGGGTAACACAGAATCTGAAGCAGGCTCCAGGCTCTGAGCTATCAGCACAGAGCCCAATGCGGGGCTCGAACCCATGAACCATGAGATCATGACCTGAGCCGAGGCCAGATGGTTAACTGACTGAGCCACCCAGGCGCCTCCAAACCTTTCTTCTTTCAAGCAAAACAGAATTATTCTCTGGCATCCCTCCTCCTACCCCATCTATTCCTTCTCTTGTCATTCTAGTCATATTCACAATTGGCTTCTTGTTGAATTCCATTTACATCTCTCAGTCCCAATTTACCTGGCAATTCTAAACCCACAAGTTGTTCTATAGAGTTAGCTTTCCAACTGAGTTTTGGATTTCACAATTAATAGACATGTTACAAAACAAAAATAAAACAGAACATCACACTGGGTTGAAGCCATCTCGTGGATCTTTTTGTTGTTGTTTTAACCAGAAGTGGGGATTTGTGATATAAGCAGCTGCTACAAACCAAACAAATGACAGGACTCGACTCAGAGTTTGAGCCTATCCAGGGGCTGAATTATGTTTGCTTTGAGGTTTTGTAAAAGGTCATGAGGCCTAACAAAGTTCAGATGAAACTTGGCTGTTTCTCCGTTAGGCTCTGGCTCCCAACTTGTGGCGTTTCATGTGGTTTGGAGTTTTCAAACACAGCGCTTTGCACAGCGCTAATAAATGATTCTTTCTCAGCATGGAAAGCAATTAAACGTATGGCCTCTTGGGTTTCAGTCTTAGAATCAGTATTTATTTATTAGGAGCCAGGAGAAGGGCTAAACGGTCTAGAAGAGGGATCACACATAATGAGGCGGGCGAATTTGCTGAAGACACCACATTTTAGATGACTGGAGGCCTGAAAAGCAAAAGAGGAACTCCTGAGGAACCAATAAAATCAGTCCACTGGGAAACTTGCTAATGAATGGAATTTAGCAGCAGCCTCCAAGGAACACTTTAGAACTGCTTGCAAATCCCCAGGGAAGGCCAAGTGAACGGTCCACAGCACCATCTGTCTCCAGCCTGCACTGGCCACTCTGAGAGGGGGTCTCGTGAGCTTTCCAGTACATGGAGCTTCCTCTATGAGCAAACGTCTCCTCAGAAGTCGCCTTGGATTCCTCCGACTCACCTTAGGAGCAGAGTTGGGGAATGCCTCCAAATCAGTCTCCCTCTGGCTGGTCCCTTTTCAAAAAGAAGATGTGTTCATTTGCAAGGGCTGCCAAACAAAAAACTTTATTTTCTCACAGTTCTGGAGGCTGTGAGGCTGCGATGGAGGTGGCAACAGCATGGGTTCTTCCTGAGGTTTCTCTCCTTGGCTTGTAGAGGCCACATCTCCCTGTGTCTTCAGGTAGTCCTTCATCTGTGTGTGTCTGTGTTCTGATCTCTTACAAGAACACAGTCATATTTGATTAGGACCCACCCATATGGTGTCACTTTACCTTAATTACCTCTGAAGACCCTATCTCCAAATACAGCCAATTCTAACGTACTGGACGTCAATAGACATCTAAGGTTGACCTAATATCTGAGGTTAGGACGTCAACATATGAATTGAGGGGGAGCACAATTCAGGCCTTAAACAGGGGGCATCACACACTTCAGTTCAATGATATCATCTGTTCAAGCTGCACAGCTAAAGCCAACTCCCCAACCTCTAACTGAGAGTGGCCGGGTAAGACTGGTCTTAACTGACGGACAGCTCATATTCTCTTTGTACCTCATCCTCTGACTAAGTTCACCCCGCTTGATCAAACCCAAAAGAGTGAAAGTGAAACTGCAATGTAGCAGATCTAAATGTGCAGGAGAAAACCGTATTTATGCACACTTATATTTAAGGACAATTGTCTGCTTATGGGGAGTTGGTGAACTAGAATAAGTCTATAAAGACCATTCTCCAAATAACACCCATTGAGCCCAGGGCATTCACTTGTGGCTTTAATGAAAATTGACTGAGCACATAAGAGTCACTGGGAGGTAAATCTGTGCTCTGTTAGGGCTTACATTTTAGTGGAATATTCTGACAATCAATAAATACTTTGATAAAAAAGTCACCCAGGTACCCAACAATGATTGGCAGACTGATACATTAGTGATGCCAGTTCTTTATCTGCTCTTCTATTCATGTCACTTGCTATGTGGCTTTGCAGTTTCTCCCATCAAGAGTCAAAGTCTATCAGGTCATATGACTCATTTTGACCCACAGGTGGATGGTAATTGTGACACAAGCAGGCGCTTGGTCAAGAACCTGCATATCTGGGTCTGCTTTTGCACCTGAGTCATTGTACTTGGAACCACCTTGGGGCATCCTACTAAAGAGGTAGGGGAAACATGGGGTTATGAGCTCCATCAAAAACCATTTGAATGCCAGCCAATCCCCAGACGTGCGAGTCCTTGGACCAACAGGCTACACAGCCCCCATATGCAAGCAAGCCCAGCTAAGACCAGAAAAAGTTCTCAGACTAAATCACCAACCTATAGACTTCTGAGGTAAATAAATACTTTTTGTTTGAAGCCTCAGAATTTGGAATCGGTTTGTAATATGACATAATTATGGCAATAGCTAACCGATCCACGTACTGAAGGCTCCCAGTAAATTTCAGCATTATCTGAAAGAGGTAGCACATTAAGGCATTATTGGTCATTAACACCTTGAATGACAAAGAGTGTATAAAATCAACTTGTCAAGGCTCTGAGAGATGGGATAAAGTCAGATGGAGGCTAGATAAAGTCTTTTGATGGGATGAAAGTCATACAGAAAATAGGATGGTAAACAAACTCAGAAAGATTCAAAGACCTGCTTATGATATTTCTGGAGGCTCTCTGTGGCCTTCAGTATAATTCAGATTCTTTATTCACAACATACAAAATCTTCCTGTCTGGTCCTTGTAGTTTCCCCTCCAGATCCACTCTCTTGTGAGTCACAGGGGGCTCAGAGCCCGTGTCCACCAGGCTTCTTGTCTCCGGCTTCTACTGATTTTGCCAGTGAAAGGCAAGAGCAGTAGACTGAAAGATGCGAAGACAAAGAAATTAGAGTTTGTTTGCCTCTGACTCACTCCCTGCTAGGCTGTACTTCAGCCATGGCTGTTTTTATTCTACTTTGCTTTGCTTTGCTTCTCTTTTCTAGGAGGTGTTCCCTTCCTAAAGTCATAACTCTTGCCATCTCCCAGAGACTCCTCATTGACCCCAGGCCTAGGGATGGTAACACCTTTGACTGCTGCTAGTCCCCGGGTATTTCATCCCCCTTTGTTGATTTCCCTTAACCCAAAGGACACCTCATTCACACATTGTAAGAGGGCTCTTCCATTGCCCCCTTGAGAGGGCTATCTGTTTCCTGCCAGGACCTTCCAGGGCACAGGTTTTCTAGTCTTTCATATCATGCCCACTCTCCTCCCAGACCCTTTACTCCAGCACAGTTTCATCCCCTGTCCTGCTGCCATAACTTTTCTTCTCCTGTACCCCTTTCCCTCTTCTTAGAATGCTTTTCCCCCTCTCTTGACCACAAAGCAAAAAAATCTGAACTCATATGTCACCTTTTCCAGGAAGACTTCCTCCCTGCTGCCCCACTATCATGCCACGTTCCCTATACTGGATTAGGCTCCTCTGACATGCTCCCACAGTTGCCTCCCCTTCTTTCCAGCAGGGCACCAAAATATATATATATATATTTTTACAGATAGTTTATTGTCAGGTTGGTTTCCATATAACACCCAGTGCTCATTCCCACAAGTGCCCTCCTCCATGCCCATCTCCCCCCTCCCCCACACACCCATGAGTCCTTAGTTTGTTCTCAGCATTCAAGAGTCTCTCATGGTTTGCCTCTCTCCCTTTCCCCCACCATTTCTCCCCCATGGTCCTCCGTTAAGTTCCTCCTAATCCTCCTATACGTGCAAACATATGGTATTTGTCCTTCTCTGCCTGACTTATTTCGCTCAGCATAACACCCTCAAGGTCCATCCATGTTGCTNCTTTCCCCCACCATTTCTCCCCCATGGTCCTCTGTTAACTTCCTCCTAATCCTCCTATACGTGCAAACATATGGTATTTGTCCTTCTCTGCCTGACTTATTTCGCTCAGCATAACACCCTCAAGGTCCATCCATGTTGCTGCACATGGCATCAAGGCACCAATATTAATGCTTACTGCTCATCTATGAACATGTCTAAATCTCAGAACAATGTCCTCCCAAAGATGTCCACATCCTAATCCCCAGAACCTATAATTAGGTTATGTTACATAGCAAGGGAGGAATTAAGTTCGCTAATCAGCTTTAAGACGAAGTAATCCTGGATTACCTAGGTGGGCCCAGTGTAATCACAACTGTCCTTACAGCTGGAAGCAGAAGGCAGAAGAGTGAGAACCAGCAAAATGACAATGGGAGAAAGATGTGGCTGGCCACTACTATCTTTGAAGACAAAAGAAGGGGCCACTAGCCAAGAAATACCAGCAGCCTTTAGAAGAAGGAAAAGGCAAGGGAATAGATTCTTCCCCCCGAGACTCCAGAAGGAACACGGCCCTGCCACCTTCTTGATTTTAATCCAGTGAGAACCATCTTGGACTTCTTACCTTTAGAACTTCAAGATGATAAAATGTGCTGTTTAAGCAACTAGGTTTGTGGCTATTTGTTACAGCCCCAATAAAAAATGAATATAACTAATTGTGAGGGCAGATCCTAGAGGTCAGGGATCATGTCTTTGGTTTGCATGTTTCAAGCTCCTCTCACAAAACTTATCTTAGAGTAGTTCTCAGATATATTTATGAAATAAAAGATAGGATACAGAATTATCTGGCCCACCCATATTTTCCTGCTCTCCCTGGGTCTTTGATTCACATAGTAATCGTTCATGAAGGAAGAGATCTGCATTTGCCTATATAGAATAAAAAAGTGCATTAGTTGTCAATCTACTATGTAATCATTGAGAAAAAATAATTGAGCCAGTTACCAAAGAGAGAGTTTGCAAGAATGTGAAGGCGCCCACAGTGTCCTCCCTTGTAGGGGAGCAGCTGTGGTAACTAAGAGTGAACTGCCTCAGGACATGCCCAGCTCCCCAGATGGGCAGGGAAAGAACACATTGTTCCTTCCCCTGGAGCAGCTGGCCCTGGTTTTGGCTGGATCTGGATTCCTGGGCACTGGTTGCTATAGTTTGGCAAGAGCCACCTTCCAGCCCTGCATTTCCAGAAGAGCTGTTGTATTACTAATCTGGAGCAGACACCTCCTATCATCACCACAATCTTATTCTTACAGCAGCACTAACAGATGAGCTGCAAATCCCACAACCTGTTCATGAAATGAGAGCCAGCGCCTTGGTTGAAAGTCTGTTTGACAATTCTTCCTACTCACTGCAAGCACTGGAACAGAAGGCCAGAGCCCTGGGGTCTAGTCTGGCTCTGCCTTTAGTCATCCACATGACCTCAATTGAGTCACCTCTCATTGCTCACCTAAGAAGTGGAAGGGTAGGGGTACCTGGGTGGCTCAGTTGGTTAAGCATCTGATTTCAGCTCAGGTCATGATCTCATGGTTTGTGGCTTCAAGCCCCGCATCAGGCTCTGTGTTGAAAGCTCGGAGCCTGGAGCCTGCTTTGGATTCTGTGTCCCTCTCTCTCTTCCTCTCTCCCTCTCAAAAATAAATAAACATTAAAAAAAATTTTTTTTAAGTGGAAGAGGTTGTCATCTGTGGTCACTGCAGCCTATTGGATTCTTTTTTTTTAATGTTTTATTTATTTCTGAGAGAGAGAGATTGACAGCATGAACAGGTGAGGGTCAGAGAGAGAGGGAGATACAGAATCTGAAACAGTCTCCAGGCTCTGAGCTAGCTGTCAGCACAGAGCCCTATGCGGGACTCGAACCCACGAACCGTGAGATCATGACCTGAGCTGAAGTCAGACACTTAACCGACTGTGCCACCCAGGCGCCCCCAGCCTATTGTATTCTGAGTCTATGACAGTTATATAATTCCCAAACTCATTTCAGCTTGGAAAATGACAGTGACAAACTGTCCCAAATAAAGAGAGCATTTTATTAGGACAGAAGAGCTATAGCCTGAGAAAAGAAGAAAGGAAGAAGGTAAGGAAGGAGAGAGAGAGGGAGGGAGAGGGAAAGAGAAAGAAAAACCAAGATGAGAAGGGAGGAAGACAAGGAAAAGAGAGAGGGGTAAAGGAAAGGAGGGGGAGAGAATTTATTGAGCATCTGAGCACTAGCTTCTTTCACCTGCCTAAGCTCACCCACATCCCAAGCCAGACCCTCACAGAGTTTTCTAACAAAGTTCCTCTGCCCTCAGAAGAGTGACAAGGATCCCTAGGAATATAGTCTGTAGCAAGTAGGAAACCTGAAGCCCTGTTTAATCTTAAAAATTAACATGAATTTTGTGTCCTAGCCCACAAGCAAGGGGCTTTGTTTCTGCTGTGGAGTGAAACTGTTGTGACAGGAAGATGCAACATGTTACTGAATCCTGTGGGATCCAAACCCCCAGTCCATTTCTGTGTCTCCTGGAGATGGAGTCCTCCAGTTTTGGAGGCAGAGACCTGGGGATCATAGATAGGACTTATTTCCCAACCACATCCAGGTCACAAGAAGCCTGGGAGGTCACCCAGTTTATTACAGCCAGAGATATCTAGCAAATAAAATGAAAATCAACTAGCTCAGAAATGTTTGTCTCCATAAAATCGGGATGATAGGTTTACCAGGACTGTCCTGCCTCCCCGACAGTCAGTGCCAGAAGACGCTGTCTCTGTTTATTACTCTGTCTATGTCAGAAAGACACATTAATACTCTGTAGCATTGTCAGCAAGCTGTTAAGGCAGATTCGGTGGTGTTTATTTTCAAAAGCAGTAGAAATTGGGGGCAAAAGTCCCAGGGAATAGAGATCACATTCTTGGGGGTTAAGCAGGAAGCCCTAGCCAGAGAGAAGGTCTTAACCGCCAGCAGGAGGGGGACCAGCTGGGACTTAGCCATAGACCCATCAGAGTAGGGAGTCGACCCCATGTGAGAGTCCTGGAAGGCCAGCCAGGGCCAAGTTGAGATGCAAAGGCATTGTGGTGAGTACAGCAAGCCCTGTAGATGACCTGCAGGCTGCTGTAAGGTGAAAATGAGCTAGTCCATGCCTGACACATAATAAGGACAAACATTCGCTAGTATTATTTTTATTCAGGAGTGAGGTCACCTGCCCCGGTGGCATAATCAACCATCAGGAGAGAAATCAAAAATCATTCATTGGGATGGAGACAGAAAAAGTTGGAACAGACCCAGAGGCCAACAGGTCTTATTGGAGCTGCTGGAAAAAGACTCAGAAAGGGACTTTTTTTTTTTTTCCCCTGGGCTAATAGGAGTTAAGACTTGAGGGATTCAAAGAGATGTTGGGTACAAAGGGATGGAACATCACAGCACTGGAATTGGCAAGAGGAGCAAGTAACGGGAAACGGAGAAGGGAAATATGATGTAGGACTTAGGCACATGGACATAGGTTTGAATCCTGACCACCACATCTGGTTGTGTGATTTTTGGCAAGCTGTGTAAGCTCTCTGAGCCTCTGTTCATCCTCTCTAAAATGAGGATAATTAGAGTACCTCTCCCAGAGGATTGTGTGAGATTCAAATGAGATAATTCTTGGGACCTAATAAATGCTCAATAATGTTAGTTTTTCTTGCTATTAGCAATTACATAACAGTAAATGGTGCTTTGTCTATATTAAGGTTATGAGATTGAGTAGGGAGAAAAAAAGTGCTAGGTAAAAGAAATGCTTTTTCAGTGTCCCTAGATTTTATTTTGGAAGATTCAAGAGTTTAAAAAAAAAGAGGAAGAAAAATGAGGAGGGGTGGGAGGGTCAAGAAAAGAAGGAGAGAGGAGGAAGGAGAGAGAAAGAAGAAGGAGAAGGAAGATGAGGGAAAGGAGGAAGGGGAAAAGAGGAAGAGGAAAAAGAAAAAGTGGTGGTGGAGGGGAAGATGAAGGGGAAGAAAGGAGGGGAAAAGAAGGTCAAGGAAGAATAGTCCTGGTAATTATCAATAAGAATTTAACATGACAACATTGCAAAATAAACCATCAACTGACCCCTTGTTTTCACTGCCCTCACTCTTCAGCTTACTCCTTAAATGTTCAAGTTCTCCAGAATGCTGCCTCTGGTCTAGTTCTCTTCTCCCTTTATTAGATCTTCTTGAGCAATGTCACCATTTCTCTGGCTTCACTTACTACGCATTCTTTAATCCTCAAACATTTGTTTCCAGCCTGGATATCTCTCTTGACCTTCAATTTCATATTTCCAGCCACCAACTAAATATCTATACCTGGATAAATCCAAGTCAACACATATGAAACACGTCTTGCATCTCCCCATAAGATACTTCCCCATTGAGGTTGAGGGCACCCCATCTTCCAGTCAGAAATGTGGGAACCATGGAAGTCTTCTTTCTCATCCTAGCTCTGACATTTCTTCTGCATTAGCTTTCCTTGAACTCTGTTTCAAGTTTTCTTGCATTTACTGCCTCATTTCAAACCCTCAGCCCTCTACCAAACCCTGGGAACAATCACCCAACCTGTCCTTCTGCCATCATGCCCATTCCCATTCAATCCATCCTCTATAATCAAGGCAAATATGATGTGGTCCATGACGTTCCCTGGCAAGTATTTCAAGGACCCTCTTCTAGTGTACAGGATAAAAAATATAAATTCCTTAGCCTAATATACAAAACCCTTTGCCTGACACCTGCCTATTTATCCAACTTCATCCACCTTCCTTTTCTCTATCCCCCAACCCATATGCACGTATCTTAAATTTCATCCTGACTGAACTACTTATTTGAAGATATTCTTCATTCTGTTGAAAAATTTCCAATTATTCTGTCTGCCCGGCAAACTCCTGGCCAACCTCAGACTTTGCTCAACTATTACCTACTATGGGAAGCCTTCTCTGACTTTGCTTTGTAAACAATTAAACATTCCTATTCTACATTTTTTTCTATAACTCTGCTACTGTATTTAATATATTATGTGATTCTTTGTTTAAAATATGTGCCTTTCCTTGTTAGGATGAACACTGAGTGTTATATGTAAACCAACTTGACAATAGACTATAACAAAAATAAAAATAAAATAAAATATGTGCCTTTCCAACTGGACTGAGAGCCACTAGAGGTCAGGGATTGTGTTGTATTCCTCATCGTATCCCCAGTACCTAATAAAATGGCTGGAACAGAGTGGTAATCAGTAATGATTTGTTACATGTATAATTGAATGAATGGATGAATGAAGAACACTTAGAACATCAATATGGTTATACCTATGAACCAAATCCCAACTAACCAGAATTTCAACAGCTTTAAAACACACTAATGTTTAACTCTCTTACATTTTTAGAAAGAAGAAGATAAAGAGCTCCCTAGAAAATACAGCAGCCACTCAGATCATGCCGCCTCAGAGGTAGTGTCTAATGAGGGGTCTGTAGCCCATCCAGGATCTGCTCCACAATCCTGAAATTCTACTTGGTCTCAGGCTTGGTGCTTAGGCTTGAGAGAATGCCAATTTATTAAGTAACCATAAAAATATAACTGCCAGAGACTTTAATTGCCAGTTTTCTATAGTTTGCACTTTTTTAGGAGAAGAATATATGGGGAAAACAAGATTATAATCAGAAGGTTGGCCTGATAAGCATGGAGTAAGCAAGGAGTCAGCCCAATTTATTCATCCATCCAACCACTTAGCACAGTATTTCTATCCCTGTTGAACAGACAGAAACAGGCCCACAGACCAGCCAGAGTTCTGCCTTCTCTAGACAGTGGTAGAAATGCTCTGAAAAATTTCACCTCTTTAGCTTCTCATTTTCTAGACTTTATGCAGTGAGTCTCACTGTATTGACTGGGAAGACACAACTAACCAGGTCTTGATTGTAGACAAGACTAGTACAGTCATATATACTCCTGAAGCTACCCTCAGATTAAACACATCAGCCATCTATGTTCAAATTATTGGTTAGAGAAAGTGTTTTTTTTTTTTTTTCAGAAGACTGATCTCACCCAAATTAAGTTTTCTAAATTTTGAGGAGGGAGCAGGGGCTTACTCTTACGCCTTTGTGCTGAATTAAATATTTTTTAGCTAAATCCATTCTAGATTGTTAAAGTTTACTCTAGCAGCAAGTGTTTGATACAGACTGTGAGGCCAAATAGAAAAAAGAAGATACTAGTTATTAGTAAAAATAAAAATTTAGCTGATGTCTTCCTCTGTTATTTATTAGGGACTCAACTGTACCATAGGAGGACTTAAAATCTTCTAAAAAGATGGACTCACAGCAGACCGTGATTTGTCAGTCTCTTCTCTGGGAGGGAGCTGTCTTTCCCACAGCATCACATGAAACTGTTTCTGGAGCTGAGTTTGAGGAGACAAGCTGGGTTGGACTAGAGAAGGGTAGGCAGCATCCTACAAGAGGATCTGGAGGACTTGGTGGGGGGACAGGACCATTGGAAAGGGGAAGGGCCCTTGGCTGTGTCACACCTACAAGTCTCAAACATATACATAGTCCCTGAATATGTTTCACAGGGAAGCCTAAGGTTGCCCCTGGTTTAGACACAGGATTAGAAGGTCATGTTCAAAAAGTGATTCCCAAAGAAAGAAAAAAAGAAAACAAACGAGTCAAAGGATCCTTCCAAGAAACACAAAACAATTTCCTCTCTCAATGAGAGTTAAGATCAATAAGGAACTTTCTTACCTTGGCTTTTCTTTTTTTAAGTGTATTTATTTGAGAGAGAGAGAGAGAGAGTGCATGAGCAGGGGAGAGGCAGAGAGAAAGAGAGAGAGTTGGAGAGAGAGACAGAGAGAGGGAGAGAAAATCCCAGGCAGGTCCCGCACCGGCAGCACAGAGCCTGATGTGGGGCTTGAACTCACTAACTGTGAGATCATGATCTCAGCTGAAATCAAGAGTTGGACGCTTACCCAGCTGAACCACCCAGGCACCCCAATCTTGACCTCTGCCCCCCCCCCGCCATTTCTAGTTTTTCCAGATGCCTGTAGTCACAAGATAGTCACAGTGCTTACCCAGAAGTAAAGAATGAAAGATTTTGTGTGTATATGTATGTGTTTTGGGTCTCCATATGCGATGTGAACTGCATCCTGAAAGGAACATCTGCCTGGCAAGGAATGCAGACATACAGACCATTCTAGGTGAATTCTGACTGAAGTATGACCAGGAGAGGATCCAGATTTTGTGGAGCCTGAATACAACTGGAAATTCCACTTCAATAAAAACAATACAAAATTACTGTTTTTATTTAATATTTACACTTATTTTTAAAATAATAAAACATTTATAGAAAAGTTAATATTTATTTAGAATAAGAAAAGTAATTCTAACAAGTCACAATTTTTAAAAGGTAGCAAATATCACAGGCATCACAAAATCCAGAAAATTAACACAATAGCGTTGTTATATATTCCACTAAATATTATTACAATTGATTATAATATTATTGTTAATTAATTTCTGATGACTAACTTCGGGCAATAAAGAGTCCTGACAGGTTTTAAGCAGAAGAATCACTTAATCGGGTTTACATTTTAGACCTACTCCGCGTCACAAAGCAGAAATTCTGCTCAAAACTCGGTCTTGTCCACATCGTTCTTTTGTAGACAGTGTTTTGTGGGAAAACTTACTGAAATTATTGCATTATGTTGTCACTTGTAAATGAAGGAAACTTGTCTTTTCCAGTGAGACATATTTAAAAATAACTTCAAAACATATCTTATTTTTCCACGGCCTTATTTAGGAACACATCTTTAAAATCGGAACAGTGCAGAGCACTGCCTCCCTTACCAAGAACTGGTAAGAGAATCAAATTAGATCAAGACCCAAGTTGGCTCCAGACACAAGCCTGTGAGAGAATCTTGGCCGTTAGACACAGGAGAGACATCTACTGGTGGGACTCGAGAGACAGGCCCAAGTTCTCTGAAGGGCTTCCCCAGCCACGAAAAGTGAGGGATTTTGTGTGTATCCGTGTGTACTTTGGGACTCTGTGTGGAATGTGAGCTGAATCCTGAAAGGAACATTTGCGCAGCAGGGAAAGCCCATGCCAGACCCCTCCGAGTCAGCAAACAGAGGCAGAGCCAGGTCCTCCCTCAGGTAAAGGCTGCCCCAGGGGAGGCTTCCACCTCTGAGGAAAGCTAGAGGAAGAGGATTTCATCCACGGTATCCCAGGAGCCAGACCCTCTTGGAATATCTAGGTGTTCTTTCTCTTCTAGATCTTTTCCCAAAAATTCAGAATATCTCTGAAAAAAGAAAATGAAATTCATTGCAGACTTCTCTTTCCTAAAGTTGATCTTTACTTTTTCCTGTGGTGGTTACCTATCAGGTGTAAGCAATACCCACTTTGAGGCTCTTTTCAATTCACTTGTAACCTGCTATTCATGGATTTTGCAACCCTCCTCCACCTTGCTAGGCATTTGCATGCAAAACTAACTGTAAGCGAGAGTTCTAGTTCTTTCCTTGTTTCTGTCAGAAGCAGAACAGGAAGGAGATATGTATACTGCTTTTTTTCTTGACTGTTGTTCATTTCTACAACTCACAACCCTGGAGTTCTTTATGCCAGTCATTGCCCAAAAATCATGAGACACCCCTCTCCCTGAGGCATTTGCAGCTTCATAAATGGCATCCAAATTGGGAAATTTGGATTCTTTCTGTATCATTACATGCACAGAATAATGAAAGACACCTAAATGTTTTCATTTCAAGGGTGATTCCTGTTACAAAATGACATATTCTCTTCCTTGAGAAAAGAATTCATGCTTATAGTCCATGTATAGAAAATGCACAAGAAGTTATGCTATAACATTGCATAAATTTATTTTTAAAGTATAGATGCTTACAGATTTCTGTTAAAATGAAACTACTTTGTGCCACCTTGAGAAGATGATCTTATAAGAAATGGCATCAGCAAATCATTCATACTTGCTGCAAGTTTTACAAATTTGAAAAATTTGTCCAGAGTTTATAGCTACTTCCAAGGTAATATTACTCTGGCATCAACAGAGCAAATTTAAACTGGGGGAAAATTTATTCTTTACAGGAATCCCCTGGGATCCTGGCCAAAACTTGTAGATTAACGTAAGAGTGGATTGGGAGAAGTAAAGAAAGAAATGTGGTTTTATTGTAAGTTGATTCAACATCTGTCTACTTGGGCTAATTCATAATGAGTTTAATATTATTCCTTCCCTCTTCTGTCCCTACACAGCATGATACTCCATGGTTTAGTTTGGTTTGGTTTTCCTCCATGCATTTTTTCAATTGGCTTAGTCACATGCCTACTCTCTGCCCAGCTCTTTCCTTCTTCAGAGAAGAGTCCTACACTGTGAGATAGAGTGGATTATGTGGGGCAACGTATTAATTTGCCTAAAACCCACTGTCTTAGTCTGTTCAGGCTACTAAAACAAAAATATCTTAGGCAGGGTGGCTTAACCAACATTTATTTCTCACAGTTCTGGAGGCTGGAAAGTCTAAGATCAAGGTGCCAGCAGGTTCAGTGAGGTCCACTTCCTGGGTCATGGATGGCTCACCCCCAAGACCTAATCACCTCCCAAAGCCTCACTTTGGGGGTTCGGTTCTTTTTTTAATGTTTATTTATTCATTTTGAAAGTGGGGGAGCAACAGAAAGAGAGAATCCCAAGCAGGATCCACACTGTAAGTGTAGAGCCTGATGCAAGGTTCAAACCCATGAATTGTGGGACCATGACCTGAGTGGAGATTAAGAGTCTGGATGCTGAACCAACTGAGCCACCCAGATGCCCCTGGGGTTCAGTTCTTAACACAAATTTTGGGGGACAGAAACATTTAGTCCATAACGCCCACCAGAATCCTAACTAGCTAACAAGGAACTTCAATGCTAGAATTTCTAAAACAGGCAACTCTGGATACAATTCACCAGTGAAAAATTAAATTCATGATATGAGTTCAGAGAATGCTAAGTGCTTTGAAGAAGAAGAAGAAAAAGGCAAGTGTACAGTGATAGGACCTGATGGGTTACAGAGGACGGTCAGGAGACCTCTCTGAGTACGTGGCATTTGGGCAGCGACCGGAACATGGCTGGCTGCTGGGTAGAGAATGGACGACAGGAAGCAGGGGTTCAGTGAGGTGTCTGTTACAATAGTCCAGACAAGAGATGAGGGTGCCTTGCACTGGGAGATGTGGCTTGGGCCCTGGGGGAGAGGCTGTTTCTGAATGTATCTCAAAGTAAAGATGACAGGACTTGCAGATGGTTAGGTGTGGGCAGTTGAGGTCACCCCCTAGAAAAGTCATGGTACTCAACAATGTACTGTAGCCTCTTTCCCCATAACCTCACCTCAGTGATATTTTTTCCTCTTTACTAAATTGATAAGCAAACAACATTCAATTGTTTTAGATTTTTTCATGACTACTGGGGTCAGATATGTTTTGTGTTTACATGTCATGTGTTTTTAATCAATTGCAAAAATAATATTTTAAGCTAAAATTATTTTTTAATAATAAGTGCTGCTTTCTCTGATAGAATGTGAGTTTCACAAAAATGAAGGACAGAAAGACTTCATTTATTTTAGTTGCTACTCTCTCACTGATACCTAAAATAGTGCCTATGATATATTGATGATAAAAATTATTAACCCTCAGATACTATAATATGCACCAGGCACTGTTCTGAGTGCTATTAATAAGACCTACTTGTGGATAAAAATACTGAGCCACAGAGAGGTTGAGTACTTTTCCCAAAGTCACACAGCTGGTAAGTGGCAGAGCTAGGATTTGAATCAGGGCAGTCTGTTTCCGAGTCCAGCTTTGTGTTCTACTGCCTTCCAACAGGAAGTACCAATATATATTTGAGTATGGATTTTAATTAATTTTCCAATATGTTGAAAGTAAATGGTAATATGTATATTTAATCTTAAGTGCTTGGAAGAGAAAATGAAAGGAATTCAATAATAAAATAAAACTAACCTAAATCAAACAAACTCGCTGTAGAAATACACAATATATTTACTACACAAGAGAACTTATTTAAAATCCATTTTGTTAGTAAATTGAGAAAAGGCTTAATACAGTATTTCACCCTAGGATTATGCTTCAAATTCTCAACAGTGAAATTCACCCATGGTTAAATGAAGCACTAGAATGAACATTAGTCTCCCAGCTGTCTACTACCCTTGACAAAACTGAAATCCATTCCATACTCCCTGCTAATTAATCTTCCCAAAACAAGGCTGAACACACATCCCCATCTTCTTCTCCGTGACAACCCCTCGTCATTGAACAGAAATTTTCTTGTTGAAAGAAGCATGCAGGGGAAATGACCCCAACATTGGCTCCCAGGAGTGCTAAGTGTAAAGGTCAGCTCTTCTGGCAACCAGCAGAGTGACTGTGGGAAAATCATTTCATCTCTACCTCTTCCTCCTCCCATGTCTCAGCTATAAAACAGGAGTCACAGGCAGACAAAGGGCCTGAGTAAGCCAAAGTGTGTCTGATGGTTAATTTCATGTGTCTACTTAACTGGGCCACAAGGTGCCCAGATTATTTGGTCAAACATTATTCTGGGTGTATCTGTGATGGTGTTGGCTGAGATTAATATTTGAATCAGTAGACTGGGTAAAGCAGATTGCCCTTTCAGTGGGCCCCATTCAATCAGTTGAAGTCCTGAATCAAACAAAAATTTGACTCCCTGAGTAGGAAAGAATTTTTCTGCCTGGTAGCTTTTGACTGGAGCCTGGGCTTTTTTTCTTACCCTCAGACTCAGACTGAAACATTGGCTTTTCTGCATCTCAAGTCTGGCAATCTCCAGACTAGAACTACACCATTAGTTCTGTTAAGTCTCTAGCTTGCTGACTTACCTTGCCAGTCTTGGGATTTACCAGCCTCCATATCTCATGAACCAATTCCTTATGATAAATCTGTGTTTGTGAATATACTAAATATACTATACTATACTATACTATACTATACTATACTATACTAAAGTTGGTTCTGTTTCTTTGGCTAATACAATGTACTATCTATCCCTCAGCACACACAGTAATTGCATAGTAGTTGTGCTTCATGGCCAGATGTTTCTGGATTTTTTTCCTGCTCTGCCATCATTAGCTGTGTAATTAGGGCAAGTTAAAGTCATTTGTCTATGCCTCAGTTTCCTTTTCTTTAAAACAGAAGCTATATGTAGTTTTTAAGGCTGTTCAGAGGATTAAATAAATAAGTTACATAAAGCACCCAGAACATGGTAAGCTTTCAGTAAATGGTATATGCGGTTATTATTCCTTTTTTCAGTAGTCTAAAACACAGATGCTTCACGGGGCCAGAGGAGTACTATTAATGGTGAAAGAACCTGGGCATATTTTGTTGTTCTTTTTTTTTTTTCTTTAATTATTTCAGAGAGAGAGAGACATTGTGAACAGGGGAGGGTCAGAGAGAGAGAGGGAGACACAGAATCTGAAACAGGCTCCAGGCTCTGAGCTAGCTGTCAGCAGAGAGCCCAACGCAGGTCTCGAACCCACAAACCGTGAGATCATGACCTGAGCCGAAGTCGGAGGCTTAACCGACTGAGCCACCCAGGTGCCCCCATATTTTGTTGTTCTATTATAAGGTCACATTTTATAGCAGCATCACTTGGTTCATTCATGTTCAAGAACAAATGCTGTTGAAATGTTAGCCTTTTTCAGTTCACCCCATATATTTTTCATCTGCATACCGATCACAGATCTTACTATGGTTTGTTTCATAATGACAACTTAAATTATATTCTTTTGACACAGATGCATTGATTGCATATTGAATAGATGGGTATTGTATCTCCAGAACATATTAATGACCTCATTTCCTCTCTGCTTCACCTATACCTGGACCCTTGACCATTTGCTTTACCCCAGTATCTTCATCAATGATTATCTCTACATGGATGCCGCTCAGTTTCTGACATAAAAAGTTCACAAAAACACAAACCCAAAGCCCCTTTTTCTCATTCTCTGTTACGTGCCTCTCACCTCTAGCCTTAGGTATCCCTGTTGCTGAGGCACAAGATGCCAAGGACCCATTTTGTATCTAGACATACCCCACGCATGGCCAAACCAGAGTGTGGGGAAGTTAGTGCCCATAGGGCAATAAGTTGACCACAGAAAATGTAATGACCTTCCCAGATGGACTATTCTGAGGTTCATAAAACTTCAAAAGATGATCTCATAAGACTGAACAGTCAGTTGCACTTGACATCAAGTGATATCAGATGGTGATGTACCCTCATATTTGCACTTACTCCTTCCCTAACTACTCCCATTTTCCCCAGGAATTTCACTTCCTGATAAAGCAGTAGCACGTAAGCCTTTATTTTGGGTTCTGCATCCAGATGAACCTAATGTAAAGCAAAGGATACTAAGAGTGACCCTAGAAAGCAGACTCTCTCAAGACCAGGTTCTGGTGGTAGATTACTCTGGCCTGAAAGCACAAAAGACATCACTGCTGGCGGCAATGGGGTGGTGACAACACTTGGCTTGCAATAGCATCACAAGTACTGGGGATTTCACCTGTGTTTAGTTGGGATGAGATGTAAACAGAAGGTAAGACATTGAGTTAGTCAATACTGTGGCACTTAAATAATATGTGAGCTATGAGAATAATGGATTTGTGAAGTATTGACTTCTTGTGATTATATTGGAAACTTTGAAAACATAAATTGATAAGTTTAGAGCATCCTCTCAAAGCCAGAAGACCTTTGTGGCTTTTGTTTTTAAAGAATATTTCCTGAGAGAAGGAGAGGGAGAGCCAAGGAGGGGCAGAAAGAGGGGTGGGGAGAGAGAGAAGACAGCACGGGACACCACACGGGACTCCATATGGGGCTTGATCTTAAGAAGGAACCATGAGATCATGACCTGAGCTGAAAAATCAAGAGTCAGACCCTCAACCGACTGAGCCACTCAGGCGCCCCAGACCTTTATGGCCTCTTTAAAGAGACTTGCATCCCTTTAAGTTGCAAGGCGGACTGTGCTGAATATTATGCTCAGGATCTGATTGTAAAATGGCAGAACTGCAATGGAGACTGGATATGTAGCCTTGAAAGGTCTCTAATGTCAAAGTGAGAGTCCTGAAAGGAAATGTGGCCCCCTAAAATATGGAATAGGGATATTTGGATGGACAAGACTGAGAATCTTCAAACCCTCAAATCCCCTGCCCTCCAAGGCCAGCGAAAGTGGCTCCCTCCTTGTCAGAAGAGAAAGTTCCCCTTGTCTGAACATCAGACAATGAGCTCAGGTGAAGGAGGTGCTGCTCCAAATGATACTTGCCTCCGCCACTCTTCATTTCTTTCCAACTGTTAATATGAGGACTCAGAATAATCTAAGAGGGATAATATAATCCCTGAAGGATGGAATGTCTTATACACCAAAAGAAATGTAGAACCTGCCTCATATGGATGGCATGAAAATGGAGAATATGTTTGGGGTAGATTTGGGAAGTATTGGATTTGGGAATAAACTATAAAACTTAACAGTTGAGAATGCACTGATAGAGGGCATTCACTTTTTAATGTTTATTTATTTTAGAGAGAGAGGGTGTGTGTGTGCACAAGTGAGGGAGGGGCAGAGAGAGAGAGATACAGAACCTGAAGCAGCCTCCAGGCTCCGAGCTGTCAGCACAGAGCCTGATGTGGGGCTTGAACCCATGAACTGTGAGATCATGGCCTGAGATGAAGTCAGACGCTCAACCAACTGAACCACTCGGGTGCCCCTAGAGAGCATTCACATTTGACCCAGATTCAAAAGCGAATGTTGGCAAGGATACATAGAGCTGGCCCTAATACTCTGCAGGGGAGGTAACTTGAAACTTGGCTGTGATAATGGCCTAGGTACATGAGGTAACGTGGTAAGATTTCTTTGGTGTGGCAACAAAGATTCTCTCCTTGAGAAACTTTAGGCAGGCTCCTCTAAGTCCTTTTATCAGCTAGTCCTCAACTTTGGGTTTCTGTGTCTGTCCTTGTAAAGTCCAATTTTAGCCAAAATCATGCTAACTCAGTTTCACAAGCATCTCCCCGAACCTTTGTATCTGATCACTCATGATATCTTATCAAATTCCTCATTCTCCACCCTTGGTATTTGATCCATAGCCTGGCTCCAGCAAGAATTCTGTTGAAGTCATTTTGGCAAGAATCCCCCTACCCTCAATGTCTCCTCTTAGTAGTAGGAGGGATCCATTTCTCTGCTTGTTGATTACAAATTCTCAGCTGCCTTTGCTTTATTTGGAGTTGAGCCTGATCTATTTTCCCGACTGCAATGCTCCTATTGCAGTCATCCTAAACAAGTCTTCCTAATCATTTTAACAAGTGTCTGAATAATTTTTTCTGTAACATTGGTACCAAGAAAGAATTCAGATGTCTGAGAGAGGTGAGATGTAAGACTGCATTGAGTATTTACAGTCAACTTATTTTCAGCAAGGCTGCCTTCTTGAAATAGGGAAAAGAATAATCTTTTCAACATTTGATGCTGGAACTACTAGATTTCCACATGCAAAAAATGAAGTTGAACCCTTACGTCATATAACATATAAAAACTAACTCAAAATAGGTCAAAGACCAACTGTAAGAGCTGAAAGTATAAAAATGTTAGGAGAAAACATAAGTGTAAATATTTGTGGCCTTGGATTAGCCAATGATTTCTTAGATGTGACACCAAAAACACAGGCATCAAAAGAAAAATAGATAAATGAGATATTATAATTTTTTAAATTGTGCTTCAAAGAAAAACATCAAAAAAGTGAGAAGATAATCCAAAGAATGGGCGAAATTTTGACAAAGTATGTATCTTATAAGGGACTTGTATCTAGAATATTCAAAGACCTATAACAATTCAATAATGGGAAGAGAAATAATTAACCTAATTTAAAAATTGCATTTGAATATACAGTTCTCCAAAGAAGATATACAAATTGTCAACAAGCACCCTGAAAAGATGCTTAACATCATTATCCATCAGGAAAAGGAAAACCAAAGTCAAAATGAGATTCTACTTCACACTCACTAGGATGACTATAATAAAAAGCCAGATAATAACAAGTGTTGCTGAGGATATGGAGACACTGGAGCCCTCATACACCACTAATGCGAATGCAAAATAGTGCTGCCCTTGCGGAAAATAGTCTGACAGTTTCTCTAACAATTGAACATAGAGTTACCATATGATTCAGCAATTCCACTCCTTGGTATATATCTAAGCAAAGTGTAAACATAAGCAAACAGAAAAACTTGTATGTAAAAGTTAATAGTAGCATTATTAAAAATAGCCAAAAGTTAAAAGCAGCCCAAATGTCCATTGCGGAATAAATAAAATGCAGCATACCCATACAATGGAATATTATTCAACAATGAAAAAGAAATGAAGTAGTGATGCATTCTACAACATGAATAACCATGGAAATATTCTGCTAAATGAAAAGTCAGTTACAAACAACCACATATGATATGATTCCATTTATACTAAATGTCTAGAATATGCAAATCTATAGAAATAGCAAATTAGCGTTTACCTAGGAATAGAGGCATGAGAGGATTGGAGAGTAATGGCTAAAGGATGCAGAGTGTTAGTGGAGGCAAAGAAAATGTTCTAAATTTGTGTTGATGAACGGCTATTAGAATACTATATTAATATACTAAAAGCCATTTAATTGTATACTTTGTTGGTGAATTAAATCTCAATAAAGCTGTAAAAAAAAAAAAAAAGCATTAACTATGCTTATGTGCTCTGCGTTACCTGAGAACTCTCTACCTCACTGTGTTCCTGGCAAGGCCCAAAGAACATTCAGTTCACTAAGTATACCATTAAGAAATTTGTTGGTAAGAGGAGCATTGGCATAATTAAGAAATTAGGGACTGTCTGTTCTTTGTAAGCTAATATAATGGTAGGAGATTAATGATACTTAGTATCGGTAAGAATGATGGGATTCTAGAAGCAGAGATCAGGAAAGGAGGACTCACACATCAGAGGCAAGGTGAATAAGTCATAATGACTTAACCCACAGGGATCTGGTAATAGAAAATAAATCATGGTGCTCCTGGGGGTGAGATAATGGAGAACTACCAAGGTATGGCTCAGTTTGTATAATCAGAAAAAGTGAAAGGTTGATGGGTTGAAAGCTAAGGACAGCCACCACAGTGAAAAACCCAGTTTTCAGATTTCAGTCAGTTGACAGACACAGAGCCCATTGATTGAAGTGGTAGCTGGGTTCCCTTGAGGTCAATCTTCTAAGAAACTTATTGAATGCCATCTCTGCAGAGATCACATGGGGTGTTAACCAGCTCACCAAACCCCTGGGTAGAGGTAAAAGAAGGAATCTTTGAATGAGAAAGTTAATGCAGAAAATAATTTATGGTATCCAGTAAAGCCAACCCTCTCTCTTTTTTCTTTTTAAAAGTAAGAAAATGTGGGGCGCCTGGGTGGCTCAGTTGGTTAAGCGTCTGACTCTTGGTTTAGGCTCAGGTAATGGTCTCACGGTTTGTGAGTTCGAGCCCCACGTCAGGCGCCGTGCTGACAATGTGGAGCCTGCTTGGGATTCTCTCTTTCCCTCTCTTCTGCCCGCTACCCCTCCCCTTCTCACTCTCTCTGTCTCTGTCTCAAAAATAAGTGTATTAACTTTTTAAAAAATTAAAAAAATAAGAAATGTTAATAGGAAAATGTAGTGTGTCGATTTCTGATAGGACAAGTGTAAATACGTAAAGGGAAAAAAATGAAAGAAGAGTGATTTTGCTGAGACATCTAACTAATTGGACTAATTGTTTAAACAAAAGTAGAACAAAATAAATCAAAAATAATGAAGGCATAAGAGCCTTAGGTTAAGCAAATGACAAATAGACTAAAGGGGGAGTCATGAAGCACAAAAATGTCTTACCTTCCACAGAGGAGAGACCAAAGTAATTGTGTTTAAATGTACAGATCTAAATGATTAGAATACTAAACATTTGCCAAAGTAATTGTGACTGATTTTATAGTAATAAATTAATGACTGCTGCAATTAAGAATGTTTATAGCCTGGGTTAAATTAATCATAAGTAATGATAAGTACAACACTTTAAGTATGAAAAAGAAAACATTATAGTCTATTCTTCAGAATTAATAATGAAATATAAAGGAAAAAAACATGGAAGTCCTACTTTATCAAACATGAACTAGGAAAACAGAGGACAGAACAAATAAAATAAAAAACATATAATTACTAATTCACTTACCAAAGGACATGCTCTTTGACATTTAAATCCATGATGATTTTAGAGATGTACAAAAAGCACAAAGATACTAAAGAACTTAAAATATAATGAGCAAACATCATTAATAAACTCTTGAAAAACAAAAGGAGATTATTGTGTTATGACAGATGATAATAAGTTAAAGACACAATATTAAAAGATTTCTTTGCATTTAATAACCTATAACCAAAAAATACATACAGATAGAAAAACAAGTGTTAAAAAGAAGGGAATTAACAAAAAATACATTGTACTTAGAGATTTTCATTTTTAGAAATGTATAAAAATATAAATTTTAATTAGTATTCCACTGTCCAGTATAATTCAGCAAACATTTAAAAGAAAAGAAAATCACAACCAAATACTTATTATGCAATTATGACTCATTATCTAAAAATCCAATAAAATAACCACATCACAATTCTTTCAAATAAAATTTACTTGTTCAAGCAGATGCTAAAATTGGCCAGTTTTATTCTCAATAATGCATTCAAATTAAAAAACAAAGCAAAAATTCCCACCACTGTCATTTTAAATTTTAATATTGTATTGATTTTTACTAATGCAAAAATATTAGACTAAAATGAATATGTGTTAGAAAGAGACAAATTAATAGTTGAAGATGGCATAATTATGTACATGCATTAGAGTTCTCAAGAAAAACAGATCAATGAGATATTATGGGTATGTATAAAAGGAAATTTATTATTAGAATTGGCTCATACAGTTATGAGTCAAAAAATCGTGAGAAAACCCACTAGAAGTCATTAAAAACTTAGGTAAAGGAGTGAAGTTCAAAATAAATTCTGAAGTCAATATTGCTCCGAATTCAATCCATCAGTTTTAGAAAAAGATAGGTGCAGACCCCACTTATAATGGGAAGGAAACAACATAGGAGTTACCTGAGAGAAATTTGGAGTTACTTTAAAAGCGTATATATTAACGTATTTTTTTTATTTTAGATAGAGAAATTTATCATCAAGTATGCAGTATTTTTAAAAATTGCAAAAATCAGCTTTCTGCCCAAAATGTTTTTCAATTGAATGCAGTATCAAGATGCAATTTGAAATGGTAACCGTTTACAAGAAAAAAAATAAACATATGAGAATGACAGAAGTTCTGAAAAGAAAAAAGCAGTAATTGTATTTACCTCTGTTAGTCATTAAACCCTATCATACAGAGATGGACATTAAAATGGAGGGGTACTTAAGCAAAATAAAAGGCATTCAATAAAACAAGAGTCCAGAAATTGACTCAGTTATCTATAAAAACTCCATATGTGATAACATAAGGTCCCCAAAATAATTATAAAATAGTTTTTAATAGATGATTTGAAATTCAGGTATATAGACATTTCATAGGGTCATCTATTAGAGCGATGTCTTACAGCATATACTAAAATAAGCTGCAGATGGAATTAAAGAGTTAAATAGAAAAAGAGGAACTGAATACATGGAGAAGTATTTAAAAAGCTCCCCACCACCACCGCTAGCAGGATAAAGAAAACTGAAAGCTATGGACAAGATAAATTTTCATATAACAAAATATAGTAGGTAGTACAAGGGGCCACAGCTCTTCGCAGTTCCTCCCATCGGCAAGTGGCGCATCTTTCTCCACCCTTGGAGCCTGGGCTTGCTTTGAAACTTGCTTTCGCCAATAGAACACAGTGGAAGCTACACCGTCAAGTTCTGAGTCTGGGTCTCAAGGTGCCTTACATGCATCCTTCCACTCTTGCTCTTGGAACTCCTGCTGCTGCTGCTGCCATGTGAGCAAGCCCAGCCTAGCGAGATGACAGGACACCACGTAAAACAAAGACAAGCCATCGCAGCTGAAACATCTTGGACCCACCAGCCAGCCCCAGCTGACCAGGCTGCTGCCAGCAAATGCCTGAGCAAGCTCAGTCAGCCACGATAAGCCCAACCACCCAGAGGAGCCAGCCCAAATTGCTGACCCATGAACGAAATAAATGTTTATGTTTTCAGCCACTAAGTGTTGAGGTGGTCTATTACACACTACCGTAAATAACTGATATTCTGAATATGCAATTATACTCAAAAGGAAAAGGAAAAATTATCAGTGAGGCCTTCTTGAGAGACAGATGGGATTTATTACACGCAGAGAAAAGATCACTGAGAATATGTACAAAAACCCTCAGGAGAAGATTAAGTCAAAGGTGGGAGAAACAATATGGTTCACGCTTGGGGGGAAGACAAGATCAAGAAGAGGCATGGGGCAACTGACTATAGGATTGGCTGGGTGTATTGACACAACAATAGAAGGCTAGTTGACCTCTGCATATCTTCCCTAATTCCCCCCAACATCCAGGACCAGATAGTAGCAAAAAGAATATCTCCTGATAATAGCCATGTTTAGAGCAGAAGGATTGATCAATACCAAACATGGCTAGATTTGTATGAAAAGAATAGAAAACATCCTAGACCAGAAAAGATGCATCCTAGGTACCCTGCCCAGCAGCAAACCTTATCAGTCCCCAGCTCTCACTGAAAACCATGGAGCACAGCCCTTGTAATTACTCGGTCTTGTCTCTCAGGAGATCTCTGTAAGGAGAGGAAATGTTCTGCCAGACAGAGAAACTTCAGGTGTTCTGAGGTCTTTTCAGGCATTAACCCATTTAATCCTCACAGAAATATATGAAAATGGTGCTGTTTGTAATTCCTTCCTATTAAAGATGAGGAAATTGAGGCATGGAGAATGATAATTAATAGAATTGTAGAGTAAAATATATAATTTAAGTATAATTAGGAACATCACAGTCATTAAGGTGGGTATTACATATATGAAACAGGAAAAGATGATTTTGAAACAAAAATACCAATTTGAGATGTTAGAAAAAATTATAAAAATAAAAATACAATATATTTGCTGACACAGATGAGGAGAAAGTGAGTGAATTTGTGTCTATAATGGTAATTATTTGCCTATAATGGAAAAAGAAGACATAAACTTAGGTTTTGTTTTGTGTTGTGTTGTTTTTGGTGGGGAGGGTTGAAATATTAAGAATAGATTCAGAATTTCTAATGTCACTAGAAAAATAAGCAATAAGGAATAGACACTATCTCATGAAACAATAGTTAAAATTCTCCAAACTGAAGAAACATACATTAAAATATTCTACCAAGTTCTGAACAAGATAAATTTTATAGACCAAACATTAACTTATCAAAGTAAAGTTTCAGAACATGGAAGAACAGTTTGAAAACTAAAAAGATCCAAGTATTATGCATCTTCTTGGAGTCTTCAACACCTATCTATCAGTAATTGACAAATCCAGCAAGCAAAAATCAGTAAGGATGTGGTTGGACTGATTAGTGCCAATCATCAACTGGATCTAATTCATACCTGTAGAATACTGCATCCAACAACAGCAGAATACACATTCTTTTTTAAGCTCGTGGGACATTTACCACACTCGGAGTCATGAAACACACCTTAACAAACTAAAAAGAATAGAAATCATACAAAGTAATGCTCTCAGACCACAATGGAATTAAACTAGAAATAAAAAACAGAAGGATATCTATAAAATGCTCCCCAAGTACTTGGAGAATAAACAGCACACTTCCAAATAACACATAAGGAAAAGAAGTCTCAAGAAAAGTTAAAAACTATTTTGAAGTAAATAAAAATGGAAATACAACTTATCAAAACTTGTAAGATGTAATGAACGGGTACTTAGAAGGAAAGTTAGCCTCAAGTGCATATACTAGAAAAGAAGAAAGATCTAAAATCCATAATCAAAGTTTCCACTTTAGGAAACTAGAAAATGAAAATCAAATTAAATCCAAAGCAAAATAAAAGAAATAATAAAAATTAGAATCAATGAAATTAAAAACAAGAAATCAGGGCGCCTGGGTAGCTCAGTCAGTCAAACATCCACCCCTTGATTTCGGGTCAGGTCATGATCTCATGGTTAATGAGAATGCACCCTGTGTTGGGCTCTGACATACCAGAGCCTACTTGGGATTCTCTCCCTCTCTCTTTGCACCTCCCCCCCCATCTCTTTCACTCTCAAAATAATTAATAAACATTTAAAAAAAAAAAAGGAAATCAATAAAGATCAATAAAGCCAAAATCTGATTCTTTGAAAAGATTAATGAACTCAATTAACCTCTAACAAGATTAAATAAGGAAAAAAGAGTGAAAATACAAATTACTAATATCATGAATGAAAAAGGGATCATCATGGCTAATCTTACAGGACAAAGAGATATTATGAACAGGCCTAAATCTTTTAAAGAAGTTGAATCAATAATTAATAATCTTTTAAAACAGAAACTATCAAACCTAGATGGATTCACTGCTGAATTATACCAAACAAGGAAGAAATTCTACTGAAATTCTACAATCTCTTCCAGAAAATAAAAGCAAACAAACAAACAAAATGAACAGAAAGGAAATAGCAGGATGGTAAATCTAAGCCTAACTATACCAATAATTACATTAAATGTAAATGGTCTAAATTGCATAAATTGTCAGATTGGATTAAAAAGTGTGACTACTTTAAATCTGAAGACATAACTAGATTAAAAGTAAAAAGACATGTGGTCCATTTGGTGTTAATTTCTGTATATGGTGTGAGGTAGAGTATGGGATGATGATGATGATGATGATGATGATGATGACGACGATGATGACATGTGGATATCCAGCATCATTTGTTGAAAATACTATCCTCCATTTAAATGCCGTTGAGCCTTTGTAAAAAAAAATTAACTAACTATAAAGTTATTTCTGGACTCTGTACTGTTGACCTATATGTCTATATTTGGGCCAATGCCACACTGTCTTCATTACTGTAGAATTTATAGTGGGTTTTGGAGTTGGGTAGCCTAAGTCCTCCAATTCTGTTCTTCTTTCCAAAATTGTTTGGGTATTCTGGGTCCTTTGCATTCCCATGCAAATTTTTGAATCAGTTTTTTAGCTTCTTCAAATGAGTCTTCTGGGATTTCAATAAGGATTATATTGACTATACAGATCAATTTGGGATTGATACTGCCACATAGGCACTATTGAGCCTTCTATTAAATGAACATAGAATGTCTTTCCATTTATTAAGTCTTCCTTAATTTTCTCAGCAATGTTTTGTTGTTTCCAATATACAAGTCAAATGTTTATTTTGTTAAATAATTCCTATGTATTTTATCTTTTTGATGCTATAATGAATGGAACATATTCTTAATTTCATTTTTAGATTATTCATTGCTTATATAGAGAAATACAACTGAATTTTGTATCTTATATATTGCTATCCATCTGTATTTACTTATTAGTTACAAAGTATTTTTTGTAGACTACATTCAAGGTTATGTCATCTGCAAACAGAGATAGTTTTAAAAAAAGATAAAAAGATAGGAGAGACAGGAAACTAACAATAGAACTCCCCTATGACCCAGCAATAGCACTGCTAGGAATTTACCCAAGGGATACAGAAATGCTGATGCATAGGAGCACATGTACCCCAATGTTCATAGCAGCACTCTCAACAATAGCTAAAACATGGAAAGAGACTAAGTGTCCATCAACAGATGAATGGATCAAGAAGATGTGGTTTATCTATACCATGGAATACTACATGGCAATGAGAAACAATGAAATCTGGCCATGTGTAGCAACATGGATGGACCTTGAGGGTGTTATGCTGAG